>NC_034427.1:6811147-7028114 GCF_002078875.1 Numida meleagris | reverse complement strand
CAGGCCCGCGGCCAGCCCGCTCCACGATGCCTCAGCCTGCCTGTGCTCTCCTGCCCGACTCCTTGACCCCTTCCGCCAGGCCCCGCCCCCTCGCCCCGCGGCGCGCGGGCACGCGCCGCCTTAAAGGGACAGCACCGCCCCGCCGCCACGCGGGGCTGAGGGGAGGGCGGGGAACGGAGGCTGGCTGTGCGTGGGGGGAGGCTGACAGAAAAACTAGCGTAGCGAGCTGAAAAAAAAAAATCAGCACGTTCACGGGAAGGATGTACCCAGTGAGGGGGAAAGTTAGCAAAAAAATGAATCCTCTGAGAAAAAAAGTAGCGCAGCCCAGAGGAAGAAGTCACATATCCAGGGGAAAAGTACAGTTCTCAGGGGATTGCCACAGCCGCTGGGGCAAAAGGTGACATGGCCGGGTGAAAATCTCACAGATCCCTGAGAGAAAATGTGACTGGGAAAGGCTGGGATGTTCTGTGAGGAGAACCTGAGCTGAGTGTGAGGGAAGAGCGTGTGGGGGAGCAGCATGTCTGCTGCAGTGTATCAGTAAAGGTTCATCCAGATTGGGGTAAAAAAAAGGTGAAAGGCAGAAAAATGAACGGGCGTGAATGGGCCGGTGTGCAGAGAATGGGTGTGTCAGGCCTGGTCCCACACACATCAGAGGAGGGGAGGTTTCCTGCTGTAAGAATCAAACAGGCCCAGAACGTGACAGCCAGTCCCTCAGTGCTGCACTGTGCTCTGAGAGCAGAAAGCAGCGATTCTGAGTGCTAAGTTTGGCTCCAGTTCTTCCCATCCAGCCTGAACCTGGCATCCAAATGCGATCTTTTCTCTTTCTGAATGCGGCTCAACTCACAAATAAGCGTTCTCAGGCATGTATATTTTGTGCATATAAATCCAACATCAATTTGCATAAATAGATGCATACTATCTGATGTACGTGCAAAATCAGACATTGCGGCAGAAAAATCTAGCCATTAAACTATTCTGTTGGATTCGCACGTTTTCTAAGGAATGAGACACATAAATCCAGTGACTGCATCTTTTGCTATTGAGTAGATTTAATGGCATTGTGTTAACACCTAGAGATGTTAGCGACGAACTGAGACCTCATTGTATTAAGCTCTGTGGGCACATATAATGAAAAGATTGTTCCTACCCCACCAATTTACAGCCTTGGAGGATTATAGGGTTTATTTTGTTTTTAAACAAGTATTTCTGAGCGTGTTATATAACATCAAATAAATCCCATCGTTGCCTTGAATTTAGTGTATACCCCCTTTTTATGAAACACATGAACAAAAGCAAAAAATAATCAGGTGTCACTATGATAGCAAAAATAAATCCATATGTATACATACACATATAATCTATATTTGTTCCTTTTATTTTTATCCTAAATTCCAAAGTTTACAGTAGATTGTTCCAGGCTGAAGGGCAGCTGCTGTTGCTACGTAAATAGAACTACTCTGGAGACTTCTGGGGATGTTCTGGATTCGTGCAACCAAAGTGTGAATATTTCCTTCTGCAAACCTGTGGCCAGCGATTTTGACTCTTGCTGGACTACAGCCGTTGCTATGCATGTGTTCACTCTCTTTGATAACTTTGTTAATATGACAAGTTCTACAAGTATTGTCAAAATAAGTCTGACACCACAACAGATTGTGAAGAAAAGGCAGAGCAGTAGTGAAAAAAAAAGAATTCTTCAACATGTTTACAGTGGATTTCTAATCTGATGGCAAAGGGATTTTTTTCCTAAACTAGTTTGCCATCCCTCTTTTCTAAGCTGTGGTTACTGATTCTGTGCTTAGGGAATGACTGCAAATGAAGTGAGTTATTCTGCCTCTGAAAGTTTTCCAGTTACATTTCCATTAACACTAAGCTATGTGAGACACCAGGTAGCTCCCCAAAGTAAGGTGTTTCCAGAAGAATCAGATGATCAGAGAAGGAGAATACAGATCCCTTCTTTGGTCAGTGGAAATCACTGGTTTACAGGTGTAGTGGTTTCCACTCCACCATCTTCCCTCAACCCTTAACAATGACAATGCTTTGGAAAGAATTAAAACTTTGCTAACAGATTAGCTACTATTTCAACCATCTCCTTGTTTAGAAGCAATTAACATGAAGTGTTCATAAAATGCTTTCCTTCAGGACTTTAAGGAAAACTAAAATATGCCATTTACATTTTTGCAGCTACTGAACTTTCACAAATTATTGCATTTAAGTGTAGAGGTCTGAGCTGGGACTGAACATGTGTTAGCTGGGAAGGTTAGCTTCAGAGTCTTACTTCACATTGTGTCTGTTGGGAGACTGGTTATGAATTGATATGCATGCATGAAAAGGAAATAGAAAGCTCTACCATCTAACATACGAACACTACGATCTGTGGATTTGGCTGGATGTAGACATTTAAGAGACTCTACATGCACATTAAATCAACTCACTAAACACCTCAAGAGAAAAACTGCTGATCCTAAGAGCCAACTTGCTATACTACACAACACTCAAGAGAATAAAAGGCTCATAGATGAGACATCTACAGAACCGACTATGCCAAGATAATGAGGTGAACAGAGTACACGAGGGATTTTGCTCTCCTTGATGCACATATGTAATTCCTATTGACAGCACTGGGAGTTACACGTACATATCAAGGGGACAATAGAACTGTTACTAGAGGAGATGAGTATCAGATGTGAGCTGTGTTTTCATGGGGAGAGAAAGAGAGAGGGAGGTGTGATCGCTGAGGGACAGTACAACACACAATAAAATTGTCAAGCAGCCATCAAGAACATGAAAGCATGGGAATAACAAATTAAATGGACAGGAAGTGAGAAAACAAAGTCTCAAGAGACTTTTCCCTTCCCAGCTTAGGGCTGATGTCTGAATTCCTTATCTGGGAAATATTCCTGCTGGTTTAACCTGATCGGTTCTCTGATAAGTACATGTTACACTGGATTCAACTAAATAGTTATGGCATAGGTACTAAAGAAAATAAATGTTTTAGTTTAAAAATCTGCAAAATGAGGAAAAAATGAAACTAAGTGCAGACCAAAATTTAGGTTTTGTCGGTATTATATAATGATTCTTGTTTCTTAAATAGGAGATAGCTTCTTAACTGATGAATCAGAGAGTCATTAGTACTAATTTTGGTTTTATGTCAAAAGGAATAACAAAGGAATGTATGTATACAGACACTGAGAAACAACGATGCTTCTGGCTTGATAGACAATGGCAAATTATGAATTTGCACGAGCAGTTCAAAACCCAAGTGAATGAGAAATGTCTTCAGATTTACTCCACATTTGGGATCTTTTTAGGATGTACAGGGCAGATGGGACAGGATGAAACTGAAGAACGTTAAACGTTAAAGAAAAGACAAAGCTATGGAGAAATTACTCATCAGGAAAGGATGGATCTACCAGATCTAGACAGAAGACAACATAGGAAACAAAGAAGCTTCCAAGAAGGAAGAGCATAACCACAGAAGGAAAATATGTAACAGTAAAAGCCAGACTTTGGTACACTTATGTAATTCTTTAAAGAAACAGCACATCAGTGGAGCTACACGAATGGTTGGGCACAGTTCAAGATTCTGGATTTCCTATGATCTGGCTCTAGTACAAAATCTAAAGACAAAATTATGAGTCACCAAGGAGAAAGTGATTTGAAGAAAGAATCCATAGGAAAAAGCACAGAACAAGGACAGAATATTTATCAGTCTAAGCTGATTCTGTACTCCCCTGCACGTGCTACCTGTGTATGGAAGGTGAGAAAGATGCAGCTATCTTTCTGGTCAAAGAGATCTTTTGAAGTCACATTTTCAGTCCTGCTAGACATGGAGCGATGCCAAGGAATCTGAACTTTCTCTCTTTTACGCTATCTACTCAACAGGACATTGCGGCTCCTATTGATTCTCCTTCTGAATTGGTAATGTGAATAGCAATGAGGAAAATATAACTTCAGAGGCCCTGTACCAAACACTCCTGCTCAGTTAATTACACTGACCAGGGGAGGCCAACTTTAGTGTAGTCTGACCTCCAATTATGAGACACACTGTGGTGTCCCCAGTGTGGGGAGTTGCAGGCATTGATGGCAGCTTGCCAGCAATGGCTATATTAAAATCAATTTTAAAATCCCAATTTGTTTCACCATAGGTGAGGTAACACACCATAAACTAATGTAATTCTCAGTATAGTATTGTAAAACACAATCGACCTATGCAGAACAGTAAAATTACTACTACTTTTTTTTTCTTAAATTGATTTATTGTATTATTGCAAAAACCAAAGAGTGAGGAAAAAGTAGACTGAGAAGTTTAATAGATTTCTATCATTGCAGTGAATTGCAACTTAAAGCAGTGGTATTGAAAAACAAACACAAAAAGCAAGCAGAATTTGTGTTGTTCTCAGCCATGTTCACACTTAGAGATTCAGCAAGATAGCAGAGGAAGCAGGCAGGACCGAACCTATGAAGCCCTACAGTTCTGTAATTTCTACTCATTGCACACAAAAAAATTCCAAATGTGTGCCAAGGTAATTAAAGTTGGTGTCCCCAGGTCATCACAGGGACTGAAGAAGGAGAAGGAGTTTTTCAGATTTGCAGCTTTTTCTGGTTTTGTTCTTTGTAGCAGTAATTCTCATTGCTTCGCTGTCTCCTTTTCCCCTCCAGTCCCCCATCCCTTTTTTGGTGGACATAAGTCTATCAGCATTAAAAAGTTCATATGCACAGAATTTATTCCAGCCCAGATCTCAAAGTAAGTCACTCATATGATATAAGCAGCAATATTTACAAATAAACATTCTTTTATCTAGAAAAACCACATGATCCAGATTAGTCTTTCTTTTCTTATTTGGTGACACACGTTTTTTTCTTTATTGGAAAAAAAGACTGTTCTTTTCTGCACAGATTGGTAAAGATAAATAGAAGTTACATTCTGAGCACTCTCTGCCTTTTGTGGCACCCAGCTTGTTTGTATGCCTCCCAAATATTCCCTGCTCCTGAATATATCCAACAGTTTTAGCACACCAGCAGATACTCTAAATTGTGTGTGAGCATGCTAAATGCTGAGGCAGAACTCCTCAGAGAAAACCAGTTACCTTTTTAAAAATAAGTCATTTTCTGGAGCTGTCAGCATTTTGGGTCAAAAACCACCTGGGAGACAAAGCATGTCACAGGACACAGCTTTGACTGCTTATGGACTTCAATAGTAGAACTGCAAAAATGAGAAAAGTTAGAAAGAGAGGAAAAGATGTGTAGGAGATGGCTTTATGACAAAATATCACACACTCAAAGAGATTCAGCACATTTCCAATTTAGGAAGGTAGGGATAAATTTATGGTTTGTCTTTGTACAACTTCAGCCAAGTTCAAGCTGTGTATGAAATTTATTTGAACATCTGAATCACAAGTTTATCTATGAATGTGAGTAATATCAAGTGAAAGTTCTCTACTGGTCATGGAATCATTGAATCACAGGATGGCTTGCATTGGAAAAATCTAGTTCCAACCCCAATAATATTATATGCCTAAATTGAATAAAGCCTAGCAACAAAAGAAAGGGAACTATTTAGGAGTTACACATGCATAACCAACTGAATAATATGGACTGACTGTGAGCAAATAATAGTAATTTTAAAAGTTCCCCACATGTATACACATAAAGAAAGAATAGGCTCACATGGGTTAAAACTTTGCTAAGTACCTCTGGTAGGTGAACTCTGCTGTTCATCTGATACATGCTATTTCTGGATGTTGGTGGGGTTCTCACACGAGCAGTTCTGAGTTCTGATTGCAGAGTAACTGCTGCCTTTGCCAGCGTCTAGAAATATCTGCACTCTAATTATTTGAGCTCATGTATTCATCAAATGAAATATTCTGTGTTTTTCCTCTTAGCACTGGCCAATGGACCCTGGGGGTCTCACATCACCTGATCTGCTCCCAGCTGCATAGATGGGACTGCAACTTTGTTTAGGACACATGTGTAGGCACTAAAAATATTCATACATCCAAGACCAAGTAAACTTAAGGCAAATATTGACTCTGATAGACAGTGGATGAGTGTGTGGTTTTGGTGTCTTTGAGAGATAAATGCTGTGGGAGACGTTCCTGCACCATGTTCTGTTATGAGCTACAGGCAGCTTGTGGTTTAACAAAGTGATGTTATTTCAGTGCTTCTGATTGTGCAAATCCATCAGTAGGAAATGGCAAAATCACGTAACAGATGTTATTGTAGCCTAGGAAGCAGCCCAGGATTTAGATGGGACATTTTTGTTGCAACATTTTAACAACCAATACAAATTCCACCTGCTACAAGTTACGGGCTGAGCTGGGGAGCCCGTACATCAGCTACCCGGATATTTCAACAGAGTGGTCATTTACACAACTGATCCTTAAGTCTTTTAGGAGATATAAATCTAATAACCTCGCTGCGAAAACCTCAGCAGGATGCAGACATTACGTTAATCCATTTGAAAGATATCGTGTTATGTTGTATACTGTCAGACAAGTCAATTATTTTAGTCCAGACCTAACATAAGCTTCTGTTTAGTAAACACGATGAGAGTCAAACTTTTACATATATATATATGAAGTGCTTAATTTGCATGCAAAATTGCCATAAGTATGTATGCAAATAGGAAAACTCATGCACAGATGACTAATTAAGTGCATTTATGTGAGAAATTACCCAGTGCACGCATGGATTCCCGGTAATTGTACACACAACTCAGATGTGCGATTGCATATGCATTTTGGACACATAACTGATTGAAAAAATTGTTTCTCAATACTGTATTGGAATAACTGATGCACATGATCAGAAATAGGACAACTGATAGGGCTTCAGACAGACACAGCAAAAGCTTGTGATGAATTTTATGAAATGAATGTAATTTCCCATCTCTACCACTACTGTTTTCTGATTTGCTTATAATCATAATGTACAAATTTATGATTTGAAAAGAGCCGTTTCTAAAAGCACTGTCAAGAAACACTCAACAAAATATAATTTGTGTTACGGAACAAGATGCGGTATCTTTAGATTTCAGCCTGACGTTTGTACCCTCCTTCTGCTTGTCCAGTATGTGTTTTGGAAATAAAAAGTAAATTTTACTTCACGTGTCTCGATCACATCCCTTTTCTTCTCATCACAGAAGGGTTTGCAATATGACAGCCCGGTATCCTTTGGGAAGGTTCAGTACATTTTGTTGACAGTGCTGGGATCTGTCTGTTTTAATGTTCCAGGCACTGACATTACTACAGGTTTCTTTATCCCTAAATACTGATTTGTTTTCTTTGTATCCCAAAAGTTAGAAGGCTCATGGAAACGTTAAAATTCAATATGGTAAACAAATTCTTGCAAGTATCATATGATAAACAACCCTGACTTCAATCTCCTGCATGGAAAAATATTTACCTGCATTGTTTTGATACGCTCTGGGCACTGAATGCAGGGATGTATCCTCCTTGTGATATTTTCCCATTTTCTATTCTGTGCATTGCAGTCATAACCAAGCAAAACAGCATTCAGAGTAGCACCTCTTGGTTTACACAAGACACATAAGAGCTAATATTTATGGCAGCCATGGCCGTATGCAAAAGATACCTGTCCAGCTTTGTGGGCACAGCCAGATCAGGAATGCACACAGGGAACGGGGGAAAGGGGCAGAACAGAACGTGCTGTGATTGTTTTCTCAAAGTGCAGCTGTGCTGAAGGGAGACTCGGCAGCATTTTGAAATCTGAGCCTCTGAATGTGAAAAGTCAGAGAGGGGGAAAAAGAGACACACCGCTTTGTTTTGGTTTCTTTTCTTTTTACTCACTCGCAACAAAGTTCCTCGGATTCGATTTCTGGAGTATTTGAAGTAGCTTTTCTGCCACTAAGTGGTGCTATACACAGTACAGCATCCTCATGATCCCACATTTACAAGGAGGAATAAACCAGAGCACTGTCAAGCTGATTAGAAAGATGTAGACACTTAAAAAGTGCCCATTATGCTGGTTTAATCCTTCTGTGGCACTGGATAAACCAGGAGGAAGAACGGGCCAATCCAGATGATTAAAGAAATCCAAAGATTGAGCCCAGGCATGCAGTGTCTGAAATGGAGGATTACAGAAAACAATTCTAATTTTTAAAAGCTTTCTCTGGCTTATTTTGGTTCCTTTTTAATTAATAGTATTGTCTTCGCCACGCTTATGGATGTTTAAACCTGAAATACTCAGCCAGTAATACTGGAGAGACAAACTGGTTTTAATTAATATTTGCAATTACTGCCAAACTAGTAATCGTATTTTTAAAACAGATGCCCTACTTTATATCAGAATACAAAAAAAAAGTAAAATATGCACCTTCTGGAGTATACATCTGCATTACACTTAACCCCTCCCAACCACCAGAAAAGGTGCAATTTAAAAATAGGATGTAAATGTGGAAGGAGAATGCAAGCTTGCAAATTTGGCGATCCTCAGTCCCAAGAGAAGTGTAAATACAGCAGACAGAGGAAGCTGTTTTGACATTTTGACACCCGTGCAATCTTTTGCCCCAAGCAACGATACACATTGCCTCTCAGTCATGGCTGCTGCACTACATTGTGAGAACTGATCAGTGGAAAAAAAGCGATGCTATCCTGAGAACGGAGAGACTGAGGTTGGGAATCACAGGGCTTTCCACCTACTTTATTGAAGGAGCAATTTATTCAACCTCAGTGCATGAAGCAGCTTTCTCCTTTTTTTCTGCCACTGCTCTGCTCTAGAAAACAAAGAAATGATGAGAACAAAGGAGGAGCACCGAACAACCGCTCAGGTTCCAGGATCACACCAGGTCCCAGGCACAGCCCGACATCTGCGGCCCGGTCAGACCAAAGGACCCTGGAACATTTTGCCTCTTGCTGTAGACTGATGAATATCTGACTACATGAGCCGGTCTGCTGAGACAAAGGCCTTTAAAAAAGAGGTGGAACTTCTGGGGAGAGGATTTGCTCCTTCCATGGACTGTATTTGTGTGCAGGGTTACAGTTTTTACGGTGTCTTCCCAGAGAAGTGATTTAAATCAATAGATTTAAGCTGGAAGGGTATCAAAGCTGCACAGGAACTGATTACTGCTATACATTTTGTTGAAACAAACCAAGGTTTTGCTCATTCTTTGGTCCTTTAAAGGTAAAACGATGCAGAAGATGACAGTGTTAACTCACACCATTGACTCCTCTATATTTTTCATTTTTGCTCCATGAGATTATTTTTAGCCGCTGTGCATTAGCTCTGCTTCTGAAAAATATTGATAGGTAAAGGTTTCAGGTTCTTCTTGGAAATAACAAACGATTTATTGATGGAAATACACTGATACAAATATATCCATAAAATTAATGTTCCTCCTCCACTGTTTTTAAATGAAGTTAGAGACAGATGCTAGAGACAGATGTGAATTTCTCAGGAGAAAAAGAAATATCACAGGTAAATCAGTTTTATACCAGAAAATCTGAAAAAAAAAAAATGAGTAGAAGAACTGAAAAATAAGTAACGTTCTAACAGAAGAATTAACTCTTCAATTTCAGAGGAAATGATGACACCCAAATTAACTTTAATGAGTTATTTAAATTATGGAATAATTTCTGAGCCCCAAAAAGTAGCTAGAAGTAAACACATAATGAGAAACAGAAGCTGGCCAAAATGTCCTCCGGAAAGAGCATGAGAAACTCAAAATTAAAGTGTCACAAACAGGGTCAGCTGCAGATCCAGAAGCAATGTGATTCTTCTGACATTTACTTCTTTCCCATGCATCTCTAAAAATATTAAAAACATCAGGAATTTGCATAAAACAACAATAGGTAAATGTTAGATGATCCTAGAAATGATTTTCCATCCACACTAAATTTTTCACATATTAAAGTAATAAGCTATCCCAAACAAGGAAAAACTTGAAATCTCAAAAGAATCCTAAATCAAATACCTGAACTAGTCAAAATATTGTTTCAAAAATCGTATTTACATGTTTTAAATATCCATTTACCTCCTTTCATAGAAAAATATAGTTATATTGATCTAGAATTTTTCTGGAAGGTTTTTGGCTGTCACTGGGTTCATTGTCACAGAGCAGATCCTCAGCATCTCTGCACTTGTCCTGAGGCTTCCCAGGATGTAACTGGTATATGTGAACATGAATGTCTTTCTTATGATGCAGAGCGTTAAAATACCTCGCAAGTGTAAGAATTCATTTTCCTAAGGCTAGCACTGTGTTATGGCGTTCATGCACGCACCTCACTTGTGTTTGTGGTTTTCTTACTGTTCACGTACATCCTTTTCAGGTGTTTTGATTAGAATAAATCACACAATCAGCAAATGTATCAAGTTGATGAAGTCTTACTATTATACCGCTAAGCGGGTACTACAAATTCATTAGCAGTGACCTCAGTTCCTCAGCTGAGTTTGAAATTGTTATTGACTTTCTCATATTAATTTTCTTTATATTCTGTTGCCTGTAAATTTGGCCTTGGATCTTGCTACATGCAGTTAGCACTCGGAATATATTAAGGTCAAGGAGTGACAAAGCTCAGTTTGTGGCTTCTGAAGCTTTCTCCTGGCTACTCAGCAGTCTCTGACCCAGAGGAGACACCCTCAGATGAAACCAGATGTTCCAAAATAATGGTCCCACCTATCTAGCTGCCTTGTACTGGAATATTAATTTAGAATCCTTTCCCACATGTATGATCACCTCGTTCCTGGTTGGACCTGTGAGGAGTTTCAAGTTACATTATGAATCTCTTCATTTAAGAGAGACAAGTTGCACCCTAGGACACTAGACAGTGAGCACAGTCCTATAGTCTTCACCAGTATTTGCCCAGCTGCTAATCCCAAATGCAGTCCTGGAGTGCCTTAACTATTAAGGAGATGCTGTACTTAAGAAGAATTTCATGCTGTTGGTACTTATATTTGAAATGATTGCTGGAGCCAACATTAATCTCCAATGTATGTACACTAAACTCCATGCAATTCCCATTTTTGTGTATGCTATCTGAAAACCACTTCTAAACAGTGGTTCAGAAGCTAGAAGAATGTGTTCTTCTTTGGAAGTCTAACTTAATGCTACTCTGGCTGAAGGCTGGCCATCTTGCTACCTAAATCTATTACATTTTCTTCATTTTTTCAGCTTCCTGCAGTTGATATTAATAAGTCCTGAAAACGCTAGATATACATCAATCCATTGTTTTAATAATTTGTACATCTTTAGACATTACAGCTATTGTTCTAATATTATAAAAACTTGCTTGCAGGGACTCTTCTGTCTTCACTAAGTACTTGGAAAAAGGCAAATACAACTTCATATGTTCAAAGAACAACCAAGGGAAAATTCTGGAACTACAGCTTTGTACTACTAAGAGACCAAGATTCTACTTCTCAGTGCTAGTTTCACTCACTAAAATTTTGTTTAAAAATTAAACATAATTCCTACAGTGGTAGAAACAGATAAGGAACTTGACAGCTAGAGCTTGAATTTGCAAGAAGCTTTCTGATAAAGAAAAATAGAGATAATAGATTTGGAATATAATTGAAGCACCAGGTAGGTTTTCCCTATTTTGGATGTGTACATCTTAGATGTATATTAATCTGCACAGTACAGACCACAGTACTGTACAAATGCTGATTAAAATTTGAAATAAAGTATGAAATGTCATTTATAAGAAATATCATAAACAACCCAATATCATTTCATCTATCTGATTTTATGAAGAATGGAGACAATTGCACTCCCTCACAGAAACCATAATGAAGAATGGAGACAATTGCACTCTGTCACAGAAACCATAAAGAAGTTAAAAAGTAAAATCCATATTGTAAGAGGAACATCTAACTAAAATTATTTAGCTGAATCCCTAGGATAGGAAAGGGAAATGTTTCTGTTGAGCCTACTGCCAAGGGCTTGAAATTGCAGTATACTATCATGCAGTATGGACTGTATTAATTATCTAATTTAGACATTTATATGGTCATAAGACCAGCGGGAATCTGGAGAGAAATCCCTAATTAAGACTTTGGAGTTTCATAAGGGGCTGTTACTGCACAGTGATAAAATATTATTTTTGTCTTATCTCATGAATGTGTCAGGGCAGATTATGTTAAATGCTACCTACATGCATAATCAGATGACATATCTCTGGCAAGGCCCACAGATAACTTCCTGCAAATGCGTATTTTTTATTTTACATTACAGTGTTAAAAGGAGAACAAAAGTTTAATATCCAGAACCACAGAAAATCCATCTCAGCTGTGACTGGTGTGTCACACCACCTGTATTTTCCTTGGGACTTGGGGACAGAGGATTTGCTCTGCAATGACAGTTGCAACAGCTGGAAGCCTGCTCCTGCTCACAGCATCTGGAACCATTCTGTTGGCTCTGTATTGCTGAACTCTCCAGACATTCCCTTTCTGGTCCCTGACATGCTTCTTATGCAATAAACCATTGGTAGGTGGATTAAAGCCATCAGAAATTCAATTACACAAAAGAAATCCCTATTGGATTGCTCAGTTTAACCTTCAGTTCCTTTCCAAAGAGAGGAGAACAAGGCAGAGAACTGGCCATTCAAAGCTCGGCATTTCATTCCATTCAGATAAAAGCCTCATTTCTTGGCATTGCGAGTTTGTTGTGAATGCAGAATTACCAGCTTGGAAGGTCTTTTTGTCTCGGCAAACTTCTTGGAAAAAGTCAGGCCTGCTATATTTTTTTGCATGCAGTCATCCAATCCTTACTCTCAACAGCGACTGACTCGAAAAATAATGTTCGTTTAAGGGTCTCTTTCCTCATTAAGTATTTTCACTTCTCACAGAAGTCAAACTGGCCATCTCCACTACCAAAATAAAGTAAAAGGGAACAAAACATATTGGAAGGTTTTATTTTTTAATTTTTATTTTACCCTCTTAACCTCTTGGCACCAACACTGCTGATATAGCAGAACTCTTGCCCTATCTTCCAGGACTGGAACTTAGTATTACTGGAAAAGTAAATGTTCATGAAGTTTTATATATATATATATATATAATGTATGTTTGTGTATTTATGCATAAATACAAATATATATTATCATAACATATCTCTAATACATATGGATATATATTTAACACTGCAATTCCATTTTGGGATTATTCAAAGCCCACACTGTAAAAACTCCGTGACCTCCCACCTCGATATTATCTTTTTCATTTTCTGTTATTTACAAGTTTGCATAATACAAGCTGACAAGTGCTATAGCTGAGGAGAAGAGGCGAGAAACAAGGACCAAAGGTCTTTGCTATGTAGCAGGATGAAAGGTGGCTTGGTATAATTTTGCGGGAGGGATTCAATTTCACAGATCTCCACACAAGAAATGGGGATGTTAACGGAGGTTGGCAACCAGCAAAACTCAATAACAGTCCTATTCAATTAAAAGTGCATAAGGTATTAATGCATTTTACCCCAGTTTATGTTTAATGGGCTGTGAGGACTGAAGTCCCTATTACACAAAAAGAGTATGTGTACTTCTGTGCTCAAATCCAGTATTTGCTGGTGTACATCTATTACCAAACAGCACATCATTAACAGGCAGTATGTTTCTACATGAGGAAGACCTCACCATCACCAACTGGCAAAAAAAAAAAAAAACAGAGCAGTATTTATATCTAATTCCCAGGTCTTAAGAGGGAAATAAAG
Source organism: Numida meleagris (assembly GCF_002078875.1). NCBI lineage: Eukaryota > Metazoa > Chordata > Aves > Galliformes > Numididae > Numida > Numida meleagris. The sequence continues at coordinate 7,014,451 of NC_034427.1, read as the reverse complement.
CTTGTTTAACCTGATCGCTACTTGCCTGTGTAAATAGGGGATGTAATGAGCATGACCCAACAAAACCTATGTGGGTTTGATTAATGGAGTGCCCCAAAATATGAAAGCCCTGCTGAAAATCTGAAGAGAAATGCAAACGTGTAACAGCATTTTCAGATTTTTTAATCATAAAATCACTCCTGAACTTGTTTGATATGAAACTTCATTACAGCCTGGGATGTTAATATAGAGTTCCAACTGCATCATAAATTACTGGTTCCTTCAATGATGCATGGGCCTGTCCTACTGTGGCTGACTGCAATTTTAATATTTTCTTAAGAAATGAAGAAATGAAGAATTAGCAAATAATGACATGATCCTGAAATTACTGCTCTAGGGATAACAGGTTATTAATTGGCTAAAAAGAGTAAAGACATTACTCAGTTCACACAGAAAATGATGCACCTTGTCTTTTTTATCTTGAAACAAATCCCAAATGCTTATTTTTGAATAGATCCATTAATAGCCAATTCAACTGACCTACCTTTCTGCAACATGACAGGTCTGACAGTCAATGAGGGAATTACTACACGTAACTGGCAATTTTACCATCAGAAACATTCTTTTGTAAACTACTAGCACCTTGTAACAACTTAAAAATGGTATTTGCTGTTTGAAAGAATAAACACTTGCAATATTTGCTGACAGAGATTCTTATTTGGAGCTTTCTATTTAACAACAAAAGCAGAAAAATCAGTGGTCTATGTATATGGCGAGAGCAATCAGGGAAACTGTGAGGGCACTGTAGTTCCTGTTTAACAATAAATATTATAAATAGTCAGTATTAGTCACACATTGTTTGGAATTAAAAAAAGAGTACTGCTAGAAGTTTGGTGGTCTTCAGGAATAATCATCTAGTTCAGTAGTCCAATTTAATGGTTCTTGTAGATTTCAATGTGATTGGACTGAGGTATAATTTTCTTCGCTTCATCGCTAAGCAAAGCATCATAAACAACTGCAGAGCAACTCTGCCATGGATGAATCAACACTGGGCTAGGAAACATTTCACTTCACATGTTAACATGTCTTTTCCTGAGATCTGAAGGTCCATGTTGTGCACAGCTTGCCAAGGATTAACTGTTTGCTATCAGCACCAAGTCACAACAGGACAATCCTGGAAGTGAGGTAATAAAACATTCTGCAATCTAAAATGTAGTTTGTATCTCCTTGAAATCTGGGTACTTCTCTTCTCCAAAAGAAACCCAGTCACTTGCTCTGAAGTCAATAACATTTTTTTGAGAAAGAAAGAAAGAACTGCTTTTATGCTAAAACACGTTTTTGTCATATAGTGAAAGGTGTGACGATCTGAACATCCAAGGAGTTTGAAGGCACAATTAATAAACATTTCCAAATAAGTTTGTTTATCATTTTCACCAGCACAACGATCCTCGCTGTCCCTTCTGTTTTCCAGATTTCTTTGTAGCCTCTTCTGCAGTCTTTTGAATCTGAAAAATCCGAGCCTAAAAACATTGAATGTAAACAAAACGCACGTGAGACAGTTCCGCTTTCTCTAGGACAGCCATCCAAACCTTTACTTGCCAAGAGGCAGCAATGCTGAGCAATATTGTGCAGAAGTCTATAATTTTCTCTATAATAACTTCAGTTTGCTTTATTTTTTTATTTCTTCTGGCCATGAGGCGTGTCAGAATTTTTCATACGCAATCCATTGCCCAGAACTGATTGACTGAAAATCACAATAATGGAAGAATTTCATTGTTTTCAACAATATTACACAACTATTTTGCAAAGGAGAAGACAAATACAGAATTATTACTAATTGAAGAAAACATTCAAAACACATGAAACGTGGTGAAACAACCTATTAGGTCCAATTATGCCATTACTGTTAACACTGTTACACAATCTTTAATGAATGTGAATTTGAAAGATGAATTTTGTATTGGGCCGTGGTTCAAAAAACAGAGACATGTCGATCCCAAGCAGTATCGGAGAAGTGCTAGACTTCAACTGACTGACAGTGCCTCCCACAGCAGTCTGGGTTTACCTTAAAGAGCTTTTATTCAGCTCAGCTTCAAATAAACCTTCAATTAACTATGGTAATGCATCAAGGCCAAAAAGCAAGACAGTGTGCCTGCAGACACAAGGCACCCTTAAGTCTATTATACAATCACATATATGAGAGTTTAAAAGAAAATACCAGACACCTTCTGTTACAACTATACCAGCCAGAATTGCTACAAAATGCAAAATGTTGAATTTGCAACTAAGTACTAAACCATAACATAGCCTGTCTGTGAATACTACTACTGCTTTTCCCACTTAACTAGCGATAGGATGAGAGCTACTGGCTTTAAGTTGCATCAGAGGAAGTTCAGTTTGGATATCAGGAAAAAAAGTATTCTCCAAAAGACCGGTGGTGCGTTGGCACAGGCTGCCCAGGGAGTGGTGTGGTTACCATCCCTGGGGGTGCTCCAGAACCATGGAGATGTGGCACCGAGGGCCATGGGCAGTGGGCATGGTGGGGTGGGTTGGGGTTGGACTTGGGGATCTTAGACGTCTTGTCCAAGCTGAATGATTCTGTGATTCTATGTATCAAAGTCTCAGCTTCTGAAGTTGCAGAATAAATGTTAATTAAATAGTTGATGTAAACTTTTAAAAATCTACTAGAATTACTCAGTTTACTTAAAACTGGATTCTACTTAACACAAAGGGAAGTATCAGATTCCATAACAAAGTCTTTTAGTTCCCCTGAACTGTTTGCATTTAGTATGAAATACAAAGGACTAACCTTTATATTTGTTTCTCTCTGGCATAAACAGAATGTATAATAAGCTGCTGTGTGATATGAACTGAATGTCACTCAGAAGGCAACATGCTCACAGCTCCCTGGTGGCTTTACCCCTCTTAATCTTCATCTTATATCTGAGATGTTCTTTCCTTCCTTATGGATGCTCATTATGTATCTGTTACTCGTTCAACTTTGCTGGGTTCGAATAAGGATGGACTTCTAGATACAACATAATCTACCAAACATCACCGAAGAAGTGAATGTTATTTGTTGAAAAGCCTCATGCTCCCCAACAGCTTGTCAGTCTGCTGGCTCCTTGGAGATCTGTTTCCCTATTAGTGCACATTTCCCCAGTTGAAGATTTAAGGATTTTTTTTCCCAGTGTCACAATAAAAAAACAGGAAAATGAAGCAGGTGGTGTCATTTCGAAAGTCCAAGTGTTTTTAATGATCATCCTGTATTTCTTCAAGTGCAGAAATTTCAATTCTGATTAAAATGAAAAAAAAATGACAAGCCACTTACAGCCTTCATTCTCCAAACATCCCACTCGGAATACACAATATGTTTTTCTATATAATGCAAGAACCATATTTCAATATTAATTTTATACAGGGCTCTTGTGGGTCACATGCTAATTATATCTATTTAGAATTTATCATGCTACTTCCAATAATGGGCTGTCATTGTGTCCTGTTGTTTTTCCTTGCCTGAGGGATAAGGAAGCTACAATAAACCTGAAATTACTGGCAAGAAGCATTCATTTTAAAACACATGGAGAAAAGCTCCACTAAGGGCCCAGTCCAATGCTCATAGAAATCAACAGGAATCATTATATTAACCTCCAGGGAAAATGCTTTGAACCTGTTAAATGTCTGCACTTCTATATGATAGCCATATGCATCTCTCACAATATAATGAAATAGTTACGCTATAACCATCTGTAAATTAACCAGGAAGCATTCAGCCTTACACCAGTTAAGGATATTCAAAGAAGAATTTAGGCTTTGCTGATTCTGAGATGATTAGACTTGTACTAGGTAACTACATTAGGAAAGGAGAGGCAAACCCTCTGTTTCCAGACATCTAAAATGTGACTCTTTCATATGTAAATACACAGCATTTTGTGATCACTGTATCTGTGCGTCAGGCAATCACAGTAGTTATGACTGAATACTGCACTGTACTTGATTCAGATATGCCACATTAAAAAAGAATTGCTCTATTACAAGGTCTAAGTTTACCAGCTTGTTCGCCAGACTTATGGACTGCTTACCATTTCCTTGCACAATGTCTGGATTAAGTCAGAGCCTACTTTCAGCAGGGGACCTCACTGCATACGTACAATCATTAATGCTGAAGATTTGCATCTGCTTTCAAGAAATAGGTGCCTGTGGGATTAAGCACAGATAGTGCGCAGAAGAAATACAGACACTGAAGATTGGCATCTTGGACAAAAATACGCTCCTCGAGTTTCCTGTCCTTGTAAATTGTTACTGCTACATTACTAGTCAGCAGTGACACAAATTAGACAGGTTCAGTGGCAAAGTCCAAAATGCAACAGAATACCTTGTCCAAATTTCCTTTTAACCCATCTACTGCTGCTGTCAGTCATTTAACCTTCTCTGCCTTTTGGCTCATGGACCCATCGTGACTATTCTAAGCACTCTTCTCATTACTTTGGAGGTGCCTGTCAGCAGCCCAACTCCTAGAAATAAAACTCATAAGGTACAAACATGAAATGGCATTTACGTGTCTGCATCTCACAATGTTTCTTTTATCTGTAATGAGATGTTTTCAGAAGGATAAGAAAAATGTTAACATTTAGTCTGGTTTTTTTTTTTCCCACTTATAGGTCTCAGCAGAGAGAAAGCTGATAATCAGGTACAAAAAATGAATTATCTGAAGCCAAATGTAACTTTATTTTGGTGGGCCAAACTACAGCCATTTCAGTAACTGTTCTAGCTTCATGACAAATTCTCAAAGCTCATTGCTATATGATCTCTTTCAGCACCCCACACAGCAGAGGTGCTCAGGACAAAAAGCAGCACGTATGCTTTACTCTGTGTCAGCTCAAATGTTCAGAGTCATATGCAAATGAACTAAGCATGAGTGCAGGCTTTTTAATGTTTAAGATTATAACTCAGATTGCTCCATTTTGGGTAAAATCGCAACTGTGGAAAAGCAAGCTGAAGTCTGAGACTTCATCTTTACTTGCTTGCATAAGAGGTAGCAGGAACCATTAAATCAGTAAATAAACACATACGAGAATCCGAAGATGCTATTCCCAAGATCTAAAGGCACAAGACCACCTACTCCTATAAAGCATTTTGCCTGCTTTCCTGCAAGACATCATCTCTGTAGGATCCCTATTGCAATTAGCTCTGCCACACGGAACTGCAGTAGCAGCACTAAATTCTGCTTTGGTAACTATTGAGCAAGGGAGGGTTCCCCTCTGGGTCTGTCAGCTTCTGTTCTACTTTGTGGTTTCTTGCTTAATCCAGAAGATTTTGTTCAGTGGGAGAGCAGATGTAGCATTCCCATCTGCAAACAAAGGAAGGAATGTTGTTATTGCAATAGTGACCTAGAATCAACAGCAGAATACCTCAGTCTGTAACTGGTCTTACAAAGATTGCAAGGCCTGGGCTGTATTCTGCAGATGCAACTCAGTGATCAAAGGTTCAGGGCATAGATTTCCATATTGTGATGAGGTGAGGAAGAATTCAGACTCAAAAATGAGAAAAGAGAAGCAAAATGCCAGAAAGATACTTCACAATGCTGAAGACTGTATACAGTATGAAAAATGCGGTTATTTTAATACAAGCTGAGCATGAGTTTTAGCTGTTGTTCATTAGAGAGGCAGACAGGTTTGCAGGACAAAAAAATATCCCAAGTCTAGTATAACTAAAGGCCAACCACTATCTGTGCATAGTGTCAAGCAAACAAACAAGTAAAACAGCCTTGAGAAGAAGCTCACAACAAGGCAAGATGTTAATTAGGTTAGAATTAGCTCCGTGGTAAGGCATTTGTTTTTCCTTAGTGGAAGAGTTCTTCCATTAAGGTGCTGGTTTGGAGCCATTTGGAATACAGAATACTGTCCTGCCTGGGGAGATTCATGGCATTTTTGGGGTATTGTGAAGCTCATGTCAGACTTGATATTAATTTGTTTTAAAAATACCTCTCAGGAAAAAAAGACAGACGCAATCATCAGCTGTGAGGAGATTATGGAGGAAAAAAAAGAAAAAGAACATTTTTCAAATGTATGATTAAGGAATACGACTCTAATTTGCCACAACAGATGAAGTACTGTTCTGCTTAGATACTTCTGGATTTTTACCAAGGTGCATTTGTCTCAGAGTTTTCAGTTATGAAGATCTGACACCCGGGAAGCAGAGAATGTCTTAATTTCTGTTTTTTTTTCTGAAACAATAAATACTCCTCATATTATCTGAGGGAACCTTCAAAGTCTGAGAGAGACTTGAGATATCATTTTTCCTTCAAAGGAAAGCTATTGCTTTATATAAAGGCAAAAACAAATAAACAAACAAAACCCCAACATCTGAAGAGAGTTCAAGCAAAACAGACTTAGATTTAAGTGTTACTGGGAGAATAGAAATTTCCTCTGCTAGAATTCTTTCCTAAAGGTAATGCCAACTCTAAATATCCTGTTTCAAATGCTACAGAACAACAAAAAAAAAGCCTTTACTTGTAGCATAATTAACAATGCTTGTAAGAAAGAAGGGAATAAAGTAATATACATGATTTTACAGGGTAGGAAGAAAATCATTTCTGGAGGAAGAAAAAAGGCAAACAAGCCAACTGCCCAGCCCAGTCTTCCCTGTACACCGAAGAAACATTGTCCTGTACCTGTCAATATAGGACACCATGCCTCCAGATCGGCAGACCCAAAGAAAGACACAAAGTTCATTAATTTGAAATGAGAGGGAGAAAAAGATACCTTCAAACAGAGTGAGTAACAAATAGACAGGACTGCTGTCAGCCTTTGGAAATTGTTTTCAAACCTCCCGCTGTGAAAATGTAAATTCAAAGTTACAGACAATTCCTAACATCTACAACTGGAGTATTGCTAGTTTGGTTCAAAGTGTCAAGGCTTGAATGCAGCCAAGATGCCCGTGGTTTTTTCTGCGCTCAAAATTGTGTCAATCTGGAGTAGTCATTTCAGTTATCAGAGACCAGACTCAAGATGCTGATGGAAAAACCTTCCTTTAGACCAAGGGTGTCCAACCTTTTAGCTTGCCTGGGCCATGCTGAGTGAAGAGGAATTGTATTGGGCTGCATGTAAAATATATAATATAGTTAATGGAGATAAATAACAAAACTTGTATTTTTAATGTATTTTATTAAAACATAAAAAGGGAGGGTAGCAAAAACATACAACTGGTGGGATATTTGGTCTTGTTTTTGTGAAACACTAATCAAATACATGTAGTAAAACTAATTAAAGACATATTGCAAATTATTTTATACCTTTTGTGAGCTTTCGAGATGCTGAAATTTACAAAATTGGTCAACACTGCATGAATATTCTGAATACTTCTTCTGCAGCAAACAGGTTAACTTATTAAAGTATTTTACCACCAGCCCAAGTTTTATAATTAAATAAGAAAACTAACATGTCTGCTTAATAACAAAAAACGTGTGTCTTCACAGGCTCACACATGTGTACGTAGGTTGAAATATTATTGGCAATCACTCACCAAGAGGCACAAGCACATGTAACATGCAAAACGTGTGGGTTGCACTTTGACTAAGTGTGTGTGGTGGGCGTGAGAAGTGGGGTTAGCACTACTCTCCACCCTCCCCTCCACAGCATTCCATTGTCACCTGCACAGTCCATGCTTAAGCTGTCTGCATTGACTCAATATTGCTAGAAATCACGTAATAATGTTAAAAATAAGTGATCTTGTAGGGTTGCATTACTAGCTGTTAAGGGCTACACACGGCCAACAGGCCGTGGGTTGGACACTCCTTCTTTACAGCAATCTTACAGCATGGGAACTTCAATAAACTAGATTCTCTTCTGCAACCAGGTTATGGTGCACTCAGCAACAAGGAAGAGTCCTTGAAATTTTGGTACAAATATGGTCATGGTATCACCTGTGGGTACAGCTGAAACACAGCTCTGCTCTGCGTAGTGCTGGCTTTAAACAGGCCTTTCCTCACCCATTCTTAAATGAGATTCCTCATTCTACAATAAATACACATTACTATGTATGTTCTCATTAATAAAACAGTTCTGTTTGGCTGCATGTAGCCACGCTAACTTCAAAATGGAACAATGATTGATTAGCACTTTAATTTTCCAAAGTATGATCTTCCATTTTTCTACTTATGAATAGCTCCCATGCTACTAAATTTGAACTACTTCCCTACAAGCCAGCACAGAGTTAAGTATGAGTAAACATTTTCAGAATACATCTTCCACCCTGAGGATCAACACTTGATTTTGATATAAAATGTTATTAACTTCAGCTCCTAGTACAAAAGGTCTTGATCAATAATTGTTTCTACCTGTCTATCTCTCTTTCTGTATATCTTCTAAGACACTTTTGGGCTGCTGCCAACACATTTTTGTTTGTAAGCACATAACACTGTATCATACACCTCAAATCTGTGTGGGTTTATCTTATCTTTTCATTAGCTAGAAGATAGGCTTTTTTATCTACATAGATTAAATTAGCTTAAGGTCACCCTGAGAAGGGAAAAGAAAAAAACAATGGGAAAAAAAAAAAGAGACAGAGAGAAAGAAAAGAAAAGAGAAAAAGAAGAAAATAAGAGGGAAAAAATAAATAAAAAAAAGAAGAATATGGAAAACAAAAGCAAAAAATAATAAGAAAATTGAAAGGACAAAGAAATAAAGAAAGAATAAAATAAAAAAATTGAAAATGAAAGCACCTACATTTTACATAAGACAAAATTTATCATTGCAACTTGCCATTTCTTCAAATTTTAGTCACTCACTTTAGAAGTTTAGGAACAGAAGAAATAAAATTAGACAATTTTACATGGGATCCTTTGATCTATCTCTTGGTAGTTCTTCACAAGCTCATTGTCACCAGTTGGCCACGTTATTCAAAAGATCAATTAGTATGGTCAGATGATCCTAAATACCTCAGTTCTGTGTTTAATTCTTGAAGAGGTAAAATCACAGCACGTTTTTCCCTGTTATTGACTGCAATGGAAGTACCATCAGGTGTGAAGCCAACACAGAAGGTACTGTTCTGAAATGGGCTATTAGTAAGACTTTGTAGACTTAGATACAAGACTTTGTACCAAAATAGCTAAAGGGGAAAATATGGCTTTAAAAAAATCACATCAACCTAGTTACTTAGTAAACATAAAGCCAATATTACCTTAAGGGTAACAAGTGACCCTTGGAATTCCCTAATAACTGCGTGCTATCAATGGGAATATTTAACATACCATTTCTAGTACAGTATTGAAAGAAGTCATGGGGCTCTGAATCAGAAGCAGAATTGGAGTGAACCAAGAGAGTAATGGCTACCAACATGTGGAAAACATGAAAACAGTGCTGGCTGATAGTCCACAGGGAATGTAAAATCAGCATAAGCTTAGCTTCAGAAATGAATAAACATTCTGATGTCTTGGCAGATATCACCAGCTCAATATTTCACTCATTCAAGTAAAACTTGCAAAATAAAACTTCTTGCTGAATTCCTTTACTTGTTAAGAGCTCCAAACTAAATGTATTTTCATTACTCATTGTGGATTACCTTAGTGACAGCACACCACAGGGTGTATTTTTGCTGACAGCTCTGATTAAAAAATACATATAACTTTCAGTGAGTTGCGAATATATTTTAAAACAACTATCCTTTGGTAGTGGAAAGCTGTCAGCAAACTGTCCACAGGCAGAGAGAACTCGAGACACTGCCATCTACACACCTTTAAACTTACATCTTGAAAGGCCTGAGCTGGATCTCAGGAAAAGAATGAATAACATGCAACAGATCAAACATTTTCCAATTCATAGCATCTATTTCCTGATATAGGATATTTTTGCCATAATTACGTTTTAGCTGATTTCTGGGTGAATTACATCCTGCTAGGGATCTGCATTCAGAAAATTAGTAAAATATTAAAAATTCTTCAGGGTAAAACAGAAATCAAAGGAATTTTTGAACATTTGGAAAATAGTGCAGAAGAAGAGGAGTGGCGAATAAGAAAAAGCAGAAAAAGCAGAAAAGGCAGAAAAAGCTGCATGCCTGGAGGTAGGGGGAGAAGCAACTCTTCTCTCTGTTCTGGTTGAAAAGTGAACACTCTCAACTACAGCATTCATTCTATTCATTTAATGTTTGAGGCAACTTTCTGAGACAAAACATAACACAAAGCTTTGAACTCTTCATTGCTGAGAGACAGTCTCTACTACTCCAGAAAGGGCAGAGGTTCCTCATAAAACGTTGCTATCAAGTCACAAATATCATCAGCTGGTTAACTGGGTGGGAGAGGTTAAGGGAGCAGGGCTCACACAGGAATCCTACTGCATAGCAAGAATGGGTGTTTCTTGTGTATGGTGTCTTACCCACAGAGTAGACCACATTTATTCAAAGAAATGAAATCCACTTCTGTAGCAAGAGTCTTTTATGTCCTGTATGAATCTCCAACCTATTCGCTCTAACATAAACTACAATGGATTTAATTGGCACACAGTCCTGAAGAAAGCATCTAGCGTTGATATGTTTTCAAGAGCATATATTTAAGATCATTTTGCTTAACACTTTACATTTAAAAGAAGTTCTGCAAAGTACATGATTTATATTAGATTCTCTCTTTCTCATCATCTATGTTGTTCCACAAGATCTGTGCTAAAGATGGATTTTTGGAGGCAGGGAGAGTGGGAGGTTGTGAGAAGTTTATTCAAAAAAAAAAAATTAATTAGAACTGAAATTTTTCAGCACTGTGAGTCAGATTTGACTAATATCTTGGTCTGCACTAGAAAACAAAAGTGGGGCTTAGGTGACCATTCACAAAACTTGCAAGGCAGAGAAGGCTGTGTGCAGACCATGTCAGTAATGAAGATTTTCATTCCTAATGAAGGGACACGTAGGTCTTTCTCCTCCTTAGTTCACAGCAAGGTTTTGGGAAGTGCAGTCTCCCATGTTTCAGGTGAATGCCTGACCACTGGTCTATCAGATACACTAATGAGATCAGCAGTATTAAAGGATACGAGTTTATATGAAAAGAAAGAAAAAGAAATGGTGTCATTTTGAGTTGAAGTATTCAAATGATGTGAAACAAACCAGATTCCAATTTCTGGTTTTGTTTGTTTCTGTTCAGGTAAGGCATTTTCACTGCCTCTTTTCCCTTAAATTTATACCTTGTAAGATATTTAACTTTCTTTTCAAGGTAAGCTTACTAATTTCAACAAATGGATTTCTCATTTATGATCTTAAGTGGGAGTCATCTCACCTAACTTTGTATGCCTATAATTGAGAAAATATCCTTGAGTTTAATTCTCGTGAGATCACTTTTATGGAGTCATTAATCTAAGCTTTTCTGCTGTCCAAACAGATGAATCACATGTAGGTGGCCTATTGTCCTCCACAGACTATCAGGGGTGATGAGCAGGGAGTGCATTTACATGGTAGATATTAGTATTTGTTGACATAAATCCTATCCTCAATGGGACAGTTTTTCTCCACCTAAAACTGATATTAAAAGCAAACATAAAACCCTTTCATAATCCTGTAGCTTTGCTCTGATACCAAGATATCCTAGAAAACAGACAAATGAGTAACTAGTTATTCTAGCCAGCCTTTTGATTTCATAAATACAAATCAAAAATACTTATCTACTGTATAAAGAGTTGGCATGTTTAAATAACTATTATCATTTAAATATATTCCAGTGATGTAGGAATCATTATTCCAACAGATAGAATAGGCATTAAACCCACAGGGGAGTCATTAAAAGATGACTATTTCTCTCTGTTTGACCGAAGCAGCAGTTGTAATGTATTTATTCAGGATTTAGCAAATGGAATTCAATTAGAACTGAAATGGTGTTAAATTGAGTAATTCCTATTGTATTTGTCTGATAGACAGGAGTGGCATGACCTGAGAAGTTAAAATGAACAGTATTCAGCCAGGACCTCTGTGTTCAGTAGCACTTGTTGACAGAACATCACTAAACAGATACATACCCTACTTATCTTCTTAATCACTTGATTAACAGCCGTAGTAAAAAATAAGGATCAAACAACGTACGTTAACGTTATGTGGCTATGTCACTCCTTAATAGGAATAATCTGTTTTATTCATAGTGGATGAAATAGGGTTTAAATTCATTGTATTATGATCAAGTTTGAATGAAATTGTGATTTAATTCCATTCTAGGCAACAAGGAAGAATTGTTATTTGGTATTTTGTTTCTCCAGAACAGTTTTAATTCAGAGATTAGATTTTGAGGTATGCAGCAAATACTGTCTTTTTCTTTTTAACATGGTATGTGGGCGTATGTATTTAACACTTTCTACAGAAGTGTGTACATCTACATACATAAAGCACAGAAAGCCACAAGGGCATGTGCAACGCAGATGACATGAAGAGGGTGAAATGTCAAATATACTGTACATAAAGCAAGACTTCACACACTATGTGATATAAATAATTGTCATAAAACAAGGCAGGTATGCAACTTCCTATTTTTGTAAACTCCCTATTTTTGTAAATGTGAACAGATGGGGCTGAGGTGGCATTTCCCGTGATCATCCATGGGGAATGCAGCCTGATGCCATTGAACACCAGACACAGCTACTCACCAATATAGCTACATCCATTAATACATTTGCTTGGCCGTCCCTTGTGTTGTGCATTGTTCACACACACAAAATCAGTCTAGAAATGACATCTGTCACATCTTGAGCATACAAGAAACAAAGAAAAAATATGTGAGAATAGTGTAGTGAATTTATGAGCCTCGTTAAGGAAATAGCCATGCTAACAATCCTCTCAGATGTTTTAGCCACTGCTTCAGATCGTCTACAGTAAAACACTGCATTAAATCAGTAATTACAGTAGAGGACTTCACATAAGTTTGCTGTATATATATTTAAAGTGGCAAGCACAACAGCCTTCACATTTCAATTCTGAAACATGGAATGACTTCAGATTGAGAAAGTAATTATGTTTCATTTTTCTATTGTTTCTATGGCTCAGATAATTCTTGTTTTAAGCATCTGTATGTTTTCATTCAGATTAGTACTCCCAGTAGTTGCCAAATTTCAAATTCAACAAGATCGTAAAGCATGTGCATCACCCAAGCATTTGCTTTACTGCTGGTGATTGAAAAGGATTGGGACGTTAGCTCAATGTAAAGGAAGTAAAATTTCAGTAGAATCCTCACCCATATCCTGTTGAGATCCCGATGAAAGGCTTTTGTTGTAATTAGCATGCAAGCAATGAATTTGCACAGGAACAGAAGTTGCTCAATCAGGTCAATAGAATTCACAGTTGAATAAAGCTAGATTTTGTTTGTTCTTTTAAAAATGTAGATGTGAATGGTGATACTAACAGGAATTTTTCAGGGTATTTCTGTGAGCAATTTTTAGAGAACCAGATCCAAAGCTCCCATTTTAGAAAATGTGTCCATTGTTTGCCTATTTTATTTGCAATGCCTCTATACTGAAAATTGCTTTTTATGAGTATACACTAAATGCTCATTATTAAATTTTAAAGTATGAGATTTATAAGAAGCATTTTATAACTTTAACCTCAACTATTTCCATATCATATGAATATATAAGGAAATGCACCTTTTAGGAAGAAGAATTATGCCTTTATCTGCTCTCTAAAATATTCAGATGTTCAGAAAAGGAGGCAAACATATGATAAAAATCCCGCTGGACACCACAGTCCTCTTTGGAGCACTGGAAAGCAGATGGTGTCTTTAAAAAACAAGTCAGGATCAGTCTTACCAAAACAGAAATGCTATCCATTTTCCAGGAAAAATCAGTGGCAACTAATATATAAGTTCCCACAATAAACTTCTGCTGACTCAATAAACATATTAAAGGGCTTAGAATTTAAAAAAAAGTCAAGCAATATTTCTAGAGAGAATTTCAATAAAAATATTTTTTCATACCTGTTATAACCTTCACATCAATTCAGAGCGATTTCCAAGACACAAAATGAAACAATGAAAGCTCCAGGAGGTGAAATTGTCATCTAGAAATTTAAGAAAATGAAACAATACTGTTCTAAACTTCTTAAATTAAAACTATATCTGGAAGTATAAAAGAAAAAAAAATAATGCAAAGCATTAAGAAATTTTGTATGCACAAAAGAAACATAGTTACTTAAGTCCATAAGGTTAAGAGCACAGAGCAGTTCCCAAAATAGTTGGTGAACACTATGCGTGGCAATCGTGCACCTTGTCTGTAAAATCATTCAACTCAGAAACAAGAGAACTATTATTATATTGCATGTACAGAGTCAGCATGACATTTCTTTTTGTTCCAACATGCAGTGAAAAATGATCACCATATTTTCATATTTTTATTGAGAATACATGAGAATGTGGACCTCAGTGAAGCAGGATGAAGCTCAGGAAGTAAGTTTTTGTAGCTGGATTTTATAAGGGAGAGTAAAGAAAGGGAGGCTACATAATGTAAATTTTAAAGATGTTAAAGACATTTCTGCTTACACATTCAGAAGGTAAGAAGCTATAAGTGCTTTCCTGTGAAGGTCATCTGATCACAGCGGGAATTTTCATTCCTTTTTTCCTATGTGCAGCATGAGATAACTGACCAGTTACATTATTGCAGAAGATGACTGTTCCTCCAAAATGCGAGGTATGGATCAATACAGAAAATCTCCCGAGTAAAACACTCTGCTGATATACTCTGTTGCAGTTCCATTAAGTCTGATGTAACCATTATTGTTTTTATAACTAAAAAAAGAATCTCTATTCTTAATTCGGAACAAAATATTATTCACGTCACAAACTGAGTTGCACATCTCCCTCTATCAGTCATTGAAATGTACCCAACACTTGAAATCAATGTAACAAGGACTAAAACAAGATGCAACGCCTTTAAGAAGTATCTACCACGTTTACAGAAGTGTTAGAAAAGAGAAATTTTTAACTTGTGTGTAGTGCTGAGTTACTCCAAGAGCAGTTACAAGGGAGGGAACGCTTTAAACAGGTATTTATCAGCCTGGACCATAGGCAATTCATACAAAAGCAAACCAACAAAGGTAAAAAAGGAAGAAGAAAAAAGAAGGAACTGACTGCCACATTCCAATTCTGCAAAAGTAATTTCAACTGAAAATCATTTCCATTCCGAACCTTTCCGAGGCCTTTCACAGGGCTCGTTTTAGCTTTTTTCAGAACAATTCTGTGTTTGGTTGATTTACCTCTCCCTTCTTTCTTTTAAATCACAGTCAAACTTAGATAATAAAAGTTGAAAATAGAGAGAGAAAACTTTCTGCTACATTTTTCTTATTCGAGTTAGAAGATAATTCTGTTTACTTACTTCAGGTAACATTCTAGTTGTATCACAAGCTGCCACAGAGGAATGAAAAACTGTTTTTCTTCTTGTAAAATATAGTGTACATGAACAGCTATAATCTTTATACATTTACAGTGATATGGTTTGTTTTTTTTTTTGAAGTCCACCTAGTACATAAGTGTGTTAAAACCATAAAGTATTCTACAGGCTGCACTGTTGTCAGGCTCCTTTAAGTTGAGGCTATAGTATCTGCAGGTGCAAAACACTTCTATACAGACAGGTTGGTGCTGCTCTGCATGCACTGGAACTGCTTGCAAGTGCACGCATGATGCAGACTTTACAGTTGCATTCTTGGATATTCACTGAAAATCACAGGACAATTTCTCTAGGAGGAATGCCCAGAAACACCTACGAAGTCTGACTATTGACATCTGTTGCTGGCGTAACCTGTATTAGTGCTTTTTTTTCATGCATTAGGTCTCAATTTTCCCACTTAACTCTGAGTTCATGAGAATGTGGATTTACAGATTCATAGCCAAGCATGCAAGGTGCTCATGGAAGAACTGCTAGATCTTTCCTTTTACCTCATTGCTCCCCAGCTAATTGGGTTTCAAGTTCAGCTTATCAAAACTTGAGTCATGAAAATTATCAACTTTTTGAGCTCACTGTTAAACTTTTTATTCAAATGCCATCAAGACATTATTTATCAACTTAATTATGGCGTAGAGAAAAACAGAATCTTATTTTCTTTCCTAGCAAGCAGGTTAGAGAATGTTAAAAAATTATATTACTACAATTGAAAAATATGTCACAACAAAATACGGCAACAGGGGGGTTGTTTTGTGTATTGAAAAAAATGAATACATTTAAGTGACATTTACTGCATCAGCCTGCCACTTTACCACCTGATGCGTTAGAGCACGAACAACAATATGGTTCATCATGGATTTTGCATCAATCCTACTCCAGCCTAGTTTTGCCAGGCAGAGGTGAGCTGGGAACACCGCTCAACCCTGCTCAAACACGCTCCAAAAGGCCACAGCTCAGTGCAGAGAGTATGGGGGCAGGTAGATGGCAGACAGACCAAATGGGTTTAGGGCTTGTCTTCACGTGCCAATTAACCATTGTAACCACAGCAGCATAATTGTGCTGCAGGAGCTAGAGCTGCATAACTCCCCATATGGAGAATCCTACTCTGCAATCAGTGCCTTCTCTTTTTGCACTTTATGTTGCTTTGAAAGGTATAATTATACCAATATATTTACATTGATGAATTTCTCTTTGTAGACAAGTCCTTACATAATGCCAAGCTCATTTATTTCCAAATAAAGTATTACAACCTTAAAAGCTCTCATTGTTTCATTTACTTGTTTGCCATTTACCTTCCTTTTGATGTTGATATTGCTTGGCACATTGTTCAATTAATCGTTAGATACAACAATTATTCCTCTTAACTGCTATTAGAAATGCAATCTATTCTCTTTTGTTAACTTCTGAGTGTCAAAGTTATTAACTATCCAATCAACTTATGTTGTAACTACTATACATTTCACTGCTGAATGATATATACTTGCACCAAATATAAAAGACAAAACCTGAATCTCTTTCCCAGAGACCAATCATTCTACTCGCTGGTTAGTATTCTTCATATCTCTTTGTTATTCTATGTCTACAACTAAATTCATTTAAATCATTTGCTGAAGGTAAATATATTATCATTAGGTTCTGTCATTTTTTTTCATATACTATGAAGCATGGATCCAAGTGCATGATAGAAAACCCTCCAAGTATATAGAAAAAAAAATTTGAATAATTTGTTTATAAACTGTCTGTGAAGATGCGCACTGCAACTGGTGACACAGATTGCCTGTGGCAGTAGTTCTCTTTTGTTCCCATTTGTTTCAGGAAATAAAGATGGTAATATAAAAATCAGAGCTTGAACCTGAGCTTTCCAAGCCTTTGTAAGGCATTTTATCTTCAGGTTGCTACAGTAGTTTGAATGTTGTACAAGGCTGATTGCTGCAAAAGAGGTGAGGGGGATTGAACAGTTTATTAAAGGTCTACAGTTTCTAAATGCAAGGTGAATATGCTGCAAAGTAAGACAAAAATGAAGTAAAAAGTCCAAGTTTTTGAAATAAATTAAAATAAATGAATGCAATCTGACCCAGCTAGAGTACACTTCAACTTTTTTTTTCTACTTAACCAAAGTGTTGGTAAGATGGATGTGTACTAACCAGTAATTAGTTCATGTATACTAATTTGATTTTACCAATCTTAAATATTCTCAGCAAAGCCCCATAACTATCTTAAGGCTAATGTTAAATGTCTGATCTACCATAATTAAAGTGCTTCCTCACCTGTCCTCAACTTTAGGGCAGATTGGTCAAGTGAATGATAAACGAAAGAAGAGCAGCACCACTTTTCCAGTAGAAGAGTCTAATGTATTATAATCATGAGTCAAATATTCAAAGCCTCCTTTTACAGGTAGTGAAAGTAAGGTGCAAAGGGTGATTACTCTGCCAGCAGCATTCATAGAAAAGGAACCCAATAGGTCCAAGGTCTCCTAGATCTCCTAGCTGCTTTTCTAATACTAAACATCCAAAATACATGTGGAAAAATAGCAGGCAGATGGGGAAGAAAGGAGGGAAGATGACAAAGACAGAAAAAAAGGCAATCAGTAAAAATAAAGGAATGAAAGAATATAAATCATTGTGTTTCCTGTTCCAGCTCATCTTCTGATCTATGATTTACTTATCAAATTAAGCAGCAGAAGTAAAAATGAAAGTCATTGGCTGGAGAGATGGTCAGCCCTATCCAAGAACTCACCTCTGAATAAAAAAATCCCAGTCCATTGCTTCTTTTTCAAGTGTGCCAGTTTCTTCTGCTAACACAAGCATATTTGTCCCTAATATTTTTTCCTTCACACTTTGTCCCTCTCTCTTCTGTACACTTAATTGGCCTTTACACTTAAGCCCACCCGTTTCTCCAGATGTAATACATACAGCTTTGCTATTTACCAGTTCTCAGGACTTCATGGAGTGCTAAGTTCCCCAGGAGCAAAGCAGTTTCATTTAGAAGCAACTAAGAACAAAGTCTGCTCTTTTCTACACTGGCAGGCAAAGAGGTCAAGTCACATTGTACTGGAATATTCCCTTTCACAGTGACTAAATTGTGCTGGCCAGCTTTGTTGAAAGTAGCTGTGGCTTAAGATTAGCATGTCTTCTCTTACAGCAAGATAAGGTAACAGAGAAAAGCATAGGAAAGGAAAAAATATACACCCTCAACTCCCAAGTATGATTTCATGGGATTTCCCCAACTACCTAATCAGTTCTGCACTGTGGGCTTGACCTGCAATAAGAGCAGTACACGAACTTTTAATAACAGAAGTGGCAATGCAATCACTTGTTTATAATCAGATGTCAAGAGGAAGCTTCATTATGACAACGCAAAGAGCCAGTGATGGACAGCCAAGTATTCACTGATTTTCACTGCAAAAAACTGATCTCCATGTCTCAAAAGGTACCTCAAGTACCCTGGAGGAGTAATTCTAGCTTTTGGGAAGCCCATTTCTGTGTGACCTGGCCTTCCTCACCACTAATTGGATCATTCAATAAAAAGAAATGTCATATCCATATTACAGCTTCAGCAAGGTGAGAAGTAACATCTTATGATTTACTGTTTTCCATAGCAGCGTAGCATAAGAGAAGTGCCATTCACCTCTGGCATATACACCGTGAATACAAATTCACGACCTTTTCTATACATTAGATATTAGGAGTTCTTGAGCGTTACTGCACTCTGTCAAAATAAAATCATCTCCCCATGGAAAGGGGACACTGTAAATTAATATGGGAATGAAGTTGCTCGGCAACTTTCACATGTGAAGATATGATGACCAAAACGTTGCTTCCTGAGGAGACAGCAATGCAAAGTAATAGCCCCTTTGTATTCAAAGCATTATTGTAATCAAACAGTAACAGCTGCTATTAATGTGACTTGTCAGGTGATCTTCCACAGTTCTGAAAACCTGCAGCAGGCTTTGTTGTGAATTTACTTAACTCCCTAGTCAATCTGTCATTATTTGCTTCTTATTTGTTACTGTAGATGTTCCATCCTCAAATAGTTCAATGTTTCAGAAACTTTGCAATCCATGTATTGGATTTGCCAAAAAATTCTAAACTAGCTAAGTTTATGACCATAAATTAAGTCTACTTTTCCTCCCTCCAAGCAAAAAAAAACCAATCAAACAAATAAACCCAATCACAAACCTAGTCCCATGTCTGAAATCCTACTGGTGAATTCTGGGCAGCTTATCCAAGTTAACCGCAGTTTTTTGAGGCTCGCATACTCTGGGATGGATGCACTGCACGCTTGGCACTTCCCACCAACTCTCGATTTGGACATTCTTGGACAAAAAGTGAAAGGGGAGTTGCTCACACTGCACATTCAAATCTCAAATGAAGCCCTTCCATATCTTCAATCTAATATTAGTTTTATTTAAATACACAACTTGCTAAGCAGTTAGATAATTTGATTTAATAATATTCTTGACTCCAATGAGACTAGATGTGGCAGTAATGAAATCACTTTGAACTGCTGGTGGATTTGACCACAGCTTCCTTCCAGTCCTGTGTTTGAGGGAGAAAATGCAATTGCCCAAAGCCAACAGATTTCTAGGAATGTGATCTAAAGGTCTCAGAGTTATATGGAAAACACCAACTGACCTTAACAAACTCTGGATCTAGCAGTAGGTCCCTCTCTTCACGGAGCAGCTCCCTATTGAATCACTGCTCTCTTGGTGTAGATTTTTTTCTGTTTACTCTGCTTTAACTTGCACTTGCCTTTTGAAATCCACATTGAGTGCTGGATTTCAGAGCAAACAGCTCTCACAGCTGACTGACTGGTAGAATGATTTACACAGCTTCCTATGGCAATATACAGCGATGATATTTATTGCCAGCCAGGGTCAACAAAGATATGGGCATGTAGCTAAACTTAACAGCCCTGATTAATGGCACATGTCATTAAGGAAGACCAGATGGTGGCATTAATATCAGTTAATAATAACACAGAATGTTTTTAGGAAAAAAGGTGAGGTTAGGAATCATTTGAAAGAGATCAGTCTTTATTTCTATCTGCACAACTTTCAATGTATCATTTTGCAAACCTCTGTCAGCTGGACAGCCTAAATTTAAGTCAGGTGAATGCAACTACAGTGGCTTTGGGGTTGTCTGTATGTAGCTCAGTGTGGGTGAACCTACCAGGTGAGGGGTATCCATGCTGTGCCTGCAGGGTATGCAGGCACTGCAGCAATCCGGTGCACATCTGTGGGCATGGATAGAAAAAGCTCAGCATTCCAGGATTCAGACGAAATTCCTATCATCTTTGACTGGATGAAAACAAAAACTGCTTTGAAAGAAATCATCTTTCAGACAGACACCTGCAAAAGGGCCATGTTTCTGAAAAGATGTGCTTATCCAAATTTGGTGCAGCTGAAAAAAATTTAGCAGGTATTCAAACTCCTTGAAAATTCAAGCCCTTATTTTGCTGCCTAAGCAGAAATATAAAGTCCATCTTTGATAAATGTATCTCCTCTATCTTCCCTTCCAATGCACTTGAATGCATTTAAGTGAATAATCTCCCATAGTAGCCCTCAGCCACTGAGAATGCACAATATCTGACAAGAATCAGGTTTAATCTGATGGGTACAAATGTCCTAGAGTACACTAAAGTTGCATTAGTCTCAGCATGTTCTAAGTGTCATGAACTGGCCCATATTTTGGGGAGATCAAGGTAGACTAGAACTGTTCAAATGGTCATCTCTTGCTTTTCAAATATAACGAAGAAATAAGAAAGTAGAAAAATTCATTTGTCATCTATTCTCATGTGGAGGGTACTTGGTCTGGGACTAATTGTTCATTAATGAAATCAAATTCTCTTCTTTATCAGTGAATGATATAGAAATCTGTACCTTGCCCACCACAGTTCTGTCAGCTAATTTCCAGACAATGTTGCATATTTTTTTCTTCATTTTTCTTTTCTTTCAGGTGCTTCAGTACTGAAGTGCTGCAATGCTGTGTAAATTATAGCTTGCAAATTAACAACAGGAATTTGCACAGTGATTTACAAAACAATGGTTTTCTCTTATCCTGTGGAGAGAAGGAAGATGGAGCAGAGAAGGAAGGCTGAAGGCCATATGAGGATGTAACCACAGAGGCCGAATGCTGCACTGAAGTTCTCAATTTTGTGTACTACAGCACATGGAGGTTAAATATCACTGAAGCAAGGTGGTATAAAAGCTGCCCAATATGAGGAGCTCCAGGCAAAACCTGTCTCCTGCTTTGTTCATGTTGTTCAAATGTATTTTATAAATAACGGGAAATATGTCAACAATTTATGACTCCATATACAATCAGAAATTTGAAAGAAAATCCAAACCCTGGCTCGTGCCACTGTTTTAAACAAAGACGCGTGGAAGGAAAGGCAATGACTCTTGTTTTTGAAGATTTATGTGACAGGAGAACCAAGGAGACAAGGCAAGAGAAAGCACTGCATATAGCTTAGAAGAACTGGCAGGTTAAGAAAAGCCTAATGAGCAATTTGGGGCCAATTAATGACTGGAAACAGACAGGAGTGATAAGCAAAAGAACTTTTCAGTGGCTATCATGAACACTGAATGTTCTTTATGAAAAACAAACAGGACTGTATTAATATAGCCCACATTAATCTGTTTTTCTTGCTAAGTGAAATGATCTGTAGGATTCTGAATCTTGATTAGTCATATAGGTCAAGTAAAGACCAGAGTCTGTGGAGCTCACTACTACTTTGACATATGACCTCTGTGCCACCACGAAATGGTTGTTTAAGGCATGAATTATGTATAAATGTGAATACACACACATATATATGCATACATACATGTATATAGGACTATGATTTATTCATTATTATTAGACAATCTGGATGAAACAAGTGGAAATCAGTACTGGAGAATATACTTACACTGTCAGAGTTAAAGCTGATGCATGTTATTTATGAAGCCTGTTCTGACAAAGAATGTTGGTTCTGATGATCCTATTTGAGTGAATTCCTCCCTTATCTGTCAAGTATGACACACACCAGCCTGTTACTTCTCTGAGGGAGTAAAAAGCTCTCGTGAAAAACTCACACACCTTCTTATTATAAATACACATCAAGGTATGGCCAGATGAAAACATAAGCCTCGATATGTAATGTTTTTAATTGGTACCACACAAAACATGTACATAGCATGTGCGTGCACAATCACATGTACGCAGAAAAGTATTTGCCGTTTTTAAATCAAGAGACTTTATATTTTTATTTTTGTTGGGGCTGAAGAAAACAAAGAAACGACTGTCAGAAAACTGGAAAGCAGCAAAGGCGAAAAAGAAAAGATACTCTTCTTATTCATTAGAAAACAGAAATTCAGATGCATCTTGTCATTGAAACAGTTTTATACCTAATGCTTCATTTTTCCTCCTCATAGTTAAAGACTATTATAGAAGCTAATAGGGGTGGGCAGCAGTCTGATTTTCTGTTGTAGGTGTCATTCTGAGCTTTTGACAGGCTTTAGTTTTTTGTAATGAAGCAAAACAAAACTGGAAAAGAAGTTTACTGGGAAAGAGTATCTGATTTGCGGGTGGTTGAAATGTGTCATTCAGGTTTTGAGGATTTACATTTTAGAACAGTGTAATCCATTTTCAGTTTTTCACAAACAGAATGATCAGAGCTTGTTTTTCTGTGAAACGTGTTATTTTGATTAATGGGAAGAAAAGGAAAAACATTTCACTGAAATATTTTTTTGTTGTTTAGAATTTAAATTCCACGTTATGCAGGGACTCTGGCTCAAAGCGTTGATATAAAACATTACAAAAATGAAGGAAGCGACATGATGGCGTTAATTCTGGATTTACTCCAAAATAGCTAGGAGTAACATTTACTCCCAGAATTTTAATTAAAAAAATGGGCACAAGGTACAAAATACCCTCAGAGTCATCAGTAAGAAGGAAGAACAAATAGCAGAATAGGACTTATAAATACTGCAGAAAGGCAGTACAAACTAACACAGTAAAACCCCTCCTTGAACATTATTCTTTCCAACAATGGCAATCTTTTCCACTGCCTCCCAAAGAAAGAGCTCGTAGCAGTGTGTGTGTGGAAACCCAAATATTGTCTGTATTCTATTACATTTTTTTTAATGACAAAATCAAAGTAGGCTATATAGATCTACGGTGAGAATACACAACATTAATCAGAATTACAGTATCTGAAAGAATTAAGCAACTCCAAGCTCTCACCCCATTGTTCCCACCAACAAGAAATAGAGAACAATTTGTAGGTCACCCAGACTTTATGCAGCAGACTGTGAAAGCTCTACAGCAACCATGACACAGAAGTTCAGTAACGATGAGATGACATTTTTCAGCTAGGGTTGAAAATAAGTGCTATGTGGGTGTTGGAAACAACACATTCAGCTATGACTTCCTTAATTACTCATTGTATTGAAAGCCATTTGCGAACAAACAAAAAATGCATGAATTATATCTCTGTGGTTTGTGATGTCCTGCATTAAGTCCATTCAGTAGTAGCAAAAAGCAGTTTATCTAGTGATTCATGTCGCAGATGTGTTGTAAATGAAGCCAGATCTTATTAACACAACCATTTTCCTTTTCTTTTCTTGCAGACTTTGATCTCAATAGGTCCTTTTGCACTACAGCTAGTATTTATTCTGCATAAATTCTATTCAATTTAATAAATAAATATGTTTCAATGAACATAAAGAAACTGAAAAGTTGTTTTTAAATAAACTGAAAGCAAAAATTACTGAGAATGGAAGCATTCAGGATTCCCATGCCTTTTACAGCTATGATTGTCTAGAAATGTTTAAAAAATCCAACCAAATGCAGTGTGAAGATGACATCTATTTCTTTCTGTCATAGATGTTTATTACCTCCTGACACAAAGATTTTTCCAAATTGAGAGCTTCAGTGAGAGGCTGATCCGATCACTTCTATCCTCGCTGATCTTGAATTCTGAAATTTGATTCACTTGTTCTTTCATTACTGAAGGCAGTGGGCAAATAGCTAGCTCTCAAAATACATTTTTACATCCAGAGAAAATTTTATCAATGGGTTTCAATTACAAAAATATTTAATTTGCATCCTGGGACAAAATGTAACTTTCATTTTAAAGATACAAAAATCAGCTCAAATCATATCATGAAACTGTAGAAATGGAGCAAATGCATCAGTGGATTACATGTCCAACTAAAAGAAAGCTTACCATCCAGTGCCAGCTGTGAATATAAACAGCAATTATCACCTCTGTATTGAAACTGCAGGTAGAGAAAGGAAATTAAAAAAACCCCTCTAGGTTTGCTTTTCCTGCCATCTTGTCAACAACAACATAATTCCAATGAAGTAGTTGCCATCTATTCAGAAAACCTTCTCAACCTTCACTCTAATGTTTGCAATAATATATATGTGTATATTTTACTTTAAGCACAAACAACATGTTAAATTTTTCAAACGGCACATTTCAAGAGCATCCTTTCTATCTATAGTATTTTTCACATAGGATGTAGAGTCAGACAGGAAGCCAGCAATATTTCAACATATGAGAAAAAATTGATAGGGAGCAACTATAAAGCATGAAGAACACAGATATGAATTTCTTTAAAAAATATACCAAAATGTTGTGAAAGAAAAAAAAATAAAAGAAATTTTTAGGGACAAATTTGGGGCTGGTGTCCATTTGATAACTTACACTAATAGAAACAACTGCCAGTCACCCTTGTTTACAAGCAATTGTCTTGTAGGGGCTGCAAGAGAGCTAAAATTTCGAAAGGCACTTCAGTGATAGGTGCTACAGGTTACGAGAATATGCTGCATTCATCAAGCAAAGCCAATAAAATGCTCCTGAAGTCAGTTATGCTTAACAAAATGTCATTGAATTGCCCCGAAGTCAATACTGTCACCTCACACTCACATTAACACAGCAAAGAGCAGAAGCTGCTCTCATGTTCTAGTATCTCAGTCAATAACACATACGTTTTTATTTCACATTCCTAGTTTTAGATCATACAAGCTTCAAAACAAACGGAAGTAGCGACATTATTGGCTATGAGCTGTATACCATATATTACTGTGAATGCTATTATCATGTGACAGTACTGAAAATGCTGTTACAGTAAATAGCAGAGGAAATAAAAACAGCCAATAGATGGAAAAACGGAATGGGACCATGGGGGATCAGCTGGAAATCTCTCATACAGCAGCAGACAGTGAAGGGAACACTTTACCCAAAGTCAGGTTGCCTTCCTTTTTGCATTAGCCAGGGAGCATGTAACCAGCATCTCATACGCTTAGGAGTTATATTTGCATTTAAATTCTATAAAAAAATATCTGCAAAGACTTTTTTTTAAATTGGGTTACCCAAAGATGCCATCATGTTATTATTATACTTGGTGGCGTCTTGTTGGTAAGCTCGTTTTAAAGTGGCGAGCCTGCTGGGTGAGTTCTGAGTGTATCTGATGTACTGCAAATAAGAATTGTGATTTCTAATTCTAACGTGATTCAAATTTCCTCCAGCCAACCCCTCCACCATTCAATCTCTTGAGAGTAATCTAAGCACTGATTACTAATAATAAAAAAGTTACTTTAGAACTAGCAACTCTTCATACACTTTCAAATAATCGGTTTGGACTATTTTTATAGATGTCATGACAGAATCCCAAATTATGTATTCAGGTAAAATTATCATAAAAGTTTACGGGTCAGATCACCATCTTTTTTTTGCATAGGAAACTGGGAGTAAGTGGGGGAATCCACACTGCTTTCACTAGGCCAATAGCAGAGCTAGGTCTGTATGGAGAATTCAGAATGAGTGCCTCTGTTTTGTATACAACTCAGTGCCTCAGAAAGCAATACTTTTCCCCTTAACTTTGTCCTTTTCTATTTGGAGAATATTGATCTTTACCCACTCTCCGTTTTTCATGGAGTTCAGCAAACACCGTAACATTTTATTTATCTCCCAGCTTCTAAGTTCTGTTTTTCTCCCAGAGTGGTCAATAAAGGACTTGGCTGTCCTTCTGTGAACCTCACCCAAACCTCTAATTGACCTCACTGGGTTACCCAGTCCCACATCCTTGTGGGCTATCTTCATTCTTAATAGTTATTGTTTTGGCAGTGTATTTTCTAAACACATGTACAGGACTATGGTGCCTTTACCAGGAAATTATTTCTCTTCTGCTTCAATAAATAAATGAATAAAATAGAAAATACTATGAAAAGAACAGGCTCTGAATTAAGCCCATAAGAGATACTCCTGAGTGAAAGAAGCATCAGTTTAAAAAAGGAATCATTATAAGGATGTATGCAGGGATTTTCTTGTTTTTGGATTGAATGTGATATAGAAAAATGCACAAGGGACTGCACACTGATACTCAGATGCACACTGCAGTCCCTTGCGACAGAGCTGCTTACCTTTCTGAGATTGAAGAATCTGATGGAGTTGATGAAATTCCTGATGTCTCCTCTAGCGAGCCTCCAGCTGGACTGATTCCACCTACTGCTTGTAATGTTAAATGCAGATTATGGCAATGGCAGTGTAGGTTGCCATAAAGTGATACAAATTCTGTAGATGTCTTTAAAAAAGAAATGAGAAAAAAGAAGATAAAATCTGGCAAAAGCTTAGAATGGAGAGTTAAACTCACGCTTTGCAAATACATGCATGTCTAAAACCACCATGTGCACACTCTAGAGCAGTTTACATTGAGTTGGCAGTTGTTTTGAGTAAAGATCAGTAGGAGTAAGTTCATATTTTCCAATGTGCTCCTCTATAGCTTGATATTACTTCACACTTATTTGATACCAGATAAGCAAAAACACCAAGTTCTAATCAATGAAGAATTAGGCCCTGAGGCTTCCAACTATAGCCAGGACAGGGACAACCTTCTCATCTGACCCCAGCAGGTATACTGCAGGAGGTACAAAAGTCAGAATAAGAGCTCAGTGTAACGCTGAATTTTATCCTATAGTAGCATATTTTCATACTGCATAACAATTTAGGAATTCTACTCATCTTTTCACTATTGAAAGAAAAAAAACCCAAGCCTTTCTTTCTCGATGCCAGTGATAACTGCATTTCGCTTTTTTTTTTTTTTATCCCAGCATGATAATTTTGTAGTAATCTTTCATAAATCTCAGCATGTTCTCAGGAAGTAAATGATGGCATAATTTATCACTATTGAAAATGCATTTTGTGCCATGACAGTATAATTAGACATTCTTTTCAGGAGACATATTAAGTATATACCAATGTATTAAAGCGACTGTAGGGCAGATCCATTTAGTTGATTTATTCCTTGTCTCTGGCTACCTTGCCTTATCATGATACCCATACAATCATGCATTCTCGTTGCAGGAAAAAAAAAAAAGAAAAGAAAAACTCAGGCAAGGAAGAAACACATTGTAAGGAACAGTATCTCTAGGTTAAGTAATTCAAGTGGGAGCAGGATGCAATTTGGCTGCATTTTTGTACCAATTCAGTATACATTAATTATGCAGTGATCAAAATAATTTCACATGCATAATGCTGACCTCATTCACTAGAGGGCAACAAAACCCCAGCTTAAAAAGCCTCCACCTTCTACTTTCAATGACAGAGCACTTTTAATAAGATGCTGCATGGATTTCATAATGAATACCCTATTAATTTTACATAAGTGCAAAGTTACTTCTGAAAAGCCAGTTAAGCTGCTGAATATACATGACCTTGCCTCTCAACAGGTGCCAGGAAGACATTGTTCAAGTCATAGCCTCCCTCCTCTACCTCCCCAGCACCGTATCAGTGAATGTGTTCATTTGAGTATCATTGTTTGACTCAGGTTACCCTGCTGAGCTTCATTTAATAAAGCCCTCTTGAACGTTCTACAGTTTTTGTAGATCAAAGCATGTGGGCTTATCAAGAGATCATAAAGCTACCAATGTTCAAGCTACTTAAACTGTAGTACAGAAAAGCTCTTACCCATCTGACTGAGCTTTGCTTTTGATCAGCATGTTTTGGGGGGTTATTTTCTGTCGTCTTAGCTGCTTCTTACGACATTAACTTCTCATTTTGACTAAAGAGGATGCATTCCTTTGTATGGGTGTCTGCTTAAACAAAATGCAATTGAAAAACTTTACCTGCAATATTTAAGAATGTTTGTTAGGAAGTCTAAAAGAGCTGACACTATCTCTGCCACCAGTCTAACAGCTAATTAGTTTACTATGGGCCACCATGTAAGCTAATTTAATTTTGAAAAGTTCACTCTGCATAATAAAATCCAGATGCTGGATCTTCTCCTTGAGTTATAAATAAGAAATAGCTATTACTGTTATGGTCTACTGAGAAAGGGTTTCATACACTGTGAAAAAATGATTACACAGACACAGACCCAACCAATTGAAAAATAATTATGTGAATTTGTCTTTTGTCCTTAATGGCTAATGCAAATAACCATCAGTGAAGTATTTTTATATGCTTTTTACAACACGAGTAAGAATATACTTATCACAGAATCATAGACTACCCTGAGATGGCATGGACCCCCATGGATCGTTGAGTCCAACTTCTGGATACACACAAGACCACCCAGAATCCAAACCCATGGTATATATATAATACCTGCAAGTGGTGTCCAAACGCTCCAGCACCTTGGGGCCATGCGCACCACCCTGGGCATGGAGCAGGATTCCCATCATGCTCTGGGGCATTTCCCTCACTCCCACCTGGCCCTCCCCTGATGCAGTTCCATGCTGTTCCCTCAGGCCCTGTCAGTGCTATCCCTCTGTTCCCTGCATGGAGCCGCAGGCCGCCACAAGTCCTCCCCTCAGCCTGCTCTGCGCCAAACAAACCAAGGGACCTCAGCTGCTCCTTGTATGCCTTACCCTCTAGACTCTTCACCACTTCCATAGCCGTCCTTTGGACATTCTCTAAAAGTTTATGGCCCTTCTTATATTGCTGCACCCAGTGCTCGAGGTGAGGCCCCATCAGCACAGAGGGGCAATCCCTCCCTCTGCCTGGCAGCAGTGCTGGGCCTGGCGCACCCAGCAATACAGTTTCTCTGGGGCCCCTCTCCAGCAGACTACAGAGTTTTGATTAAAATCTGATTATTTTTTTTCACTGGTTTTGATATAGATGATGATGATTAGGACCAGATGCAAACATCCATGTTCTAAAGCAATTGCTCCCAGACAGACACCCTTGGCCTCTCCTTTAAATGGGTTCATTGAAAGAGGTGACCAGATATGAATTCTTGTGTTTCAGAAGCACTGCAAAGATTAGAAAGGAGGAGGGGGGACTCAGAAAGGGAGAGATGTACAAATACATTTTTCTATTACACAGTTGACAGCCCCTTGGGAAAACAAGTCTAAGAAATGTGCAACCTTGAAATGTGTGCATGCTGCAAGGGATATTTTCAATGTGAACCCTGTGTTCTTATTTTCAAAGTCCTTAATCATTTGGCTATGCTGTAGAAAGGGGTATAACTGGAGCTCCTGAAACAAACTGAAAGGTTTGATTTTATTTCCATCTCCCTGCAGAAAAGCAGAGTATTCTACGCTGCCACACCATGTTGGCAGTGCACTACAGCCTACATGATGCATGCCTAGTTAGCAATATTCTCCTCTCCAAACAGTACAGCATGACATGTCCCCCTTTCCACCAAAGTATTTAACAATTTCCTTTGAAATGCAACTCATTATACAAAAGCAGAACTAAGTAAAAAATACTCCAGAGAGAGAACAGATTGCTAGATATAGATTAGATGTGCAGTCTAATCCTTCACAAACATTAAATATTTAACATAATCACACCACAGGTGACAGGAAGATGTCTGCATTGTTTAATTAGACTTAATTAAACATAAGGAAAATCTAATACTAATTCAGAACTAGCTTTTAAATTGATTACAAACCTCTCTTTTTAAAGTACTTTTGTACCCAGAGAAATGCATTCTTTCTTTCATTAGCTGGGGAATCCTTGCCATGCAATGCTCAAAACCCATGAAGAGACGATCTGTTGTGTTCAAAAGCCCATGGACAATACTAACTTTACTCTATGGGGTTAAGGACAAAGCCAGAGAACTTGGCACTTCTAGCAGGCTGCAATGCTGTGATCTTTTGGCCATATTTTGTATAAACCATTACACTCAGGACATAATTTTTTTCTATTACCTCTTTTATGGTCTTATTGTTTACAAGAAAATAGATAGAGCATTTAATTATGAGATGGACTTAATGTTCTATAACAACTCCTGTGTGCAATACATTGCCTCTGGAACTCTCATTAATGTGACAAAAAACCCACCAAAAACACAGTGTATCAGAGAAGATGCTTTGCAACAGGCGAGCAATACCTAATGCTATGAATCATTCCCTGGTAACATTCTAACATATCCCCATGTTAAAGTTATGGTTCAGAGCTGCTTTTAAAGACAGACAAATACAAGATGTATTGTCAAATAACAAGAGACAAATTACTTTGTTTCCCAATCATCTTACTTAATGACATTAAGTGGAATAGCCTGATATGTCTCCAACCTAAAAGGAGGATATACATGGACTGGATTAGAGTTTAAAATATTATTTCTTCTACAAACTGGAAATTAGAAAGCATTAAAGAAGTCAAGCCATAATCTTCCTAGAAATAAATCAGTCAATTCAGTGAACCCCAGTTTTTCAGGACAGGCAGTTATTTTGTTGTCAAAATCAGTTGCAAAGATCACCAGATTCATTGCAGTATGATGGGACTATGACATTACATATCACTGCCATACCTTAGATGAAATTATCTTTTGATGCAACATTGAAGCAGCTACAGCTCTAAATGTTTATCAAAAACATTTTTCATCACCTGATGCTATACCCCTCTTCCATCTCCTTGCTGTTTTCTGGGTCAATGTAACTACTTTTGGGGTTGAGGTGGGGGAGGGATGCAAGTTTTGGAAATGCTGTATGCAGAATTTTATTTTCCAGCTGTGTACTGTCTGAACATGAGAGCTGTAGCCACTAGAGCTACTTAGTCATTCAGCTTCACTGTGCTCATCTCACATACATGAAGGAGTGTTTTGTACTATGCATATGCACTTGCATAGCTCCTGTATTTGTATCCATAGAGTATAAAACTTTAAGCGTCATTGAAAATAAATGAATAAAAAAAGATTCCTATTGAAGTGTTCCTATAACTTTGGTAGACAGAGGACATCTCTCTTATGAAAGGTCAAAACACCACTAAAGGGGTTACTACAATAAATACCTATAATTCAGGTAAGCAACACACAGATTCTGTCTCTGGTCTCACACAGGCAAGGACTATTTTCTTGATCTCTGACAGGAGGAATTTAAGACTTTTTGCTAGGGTAGCCTTTGTCATCACGCTCTACTTATCTTCTTGAGTCCTTAGTACACATGCTTGTCTGACATGTTTCTGTCTGCTTTGTTAGATAACACAGCTGATGAAAGCAATAACCACATTCATGGTGTGGTATCTTACTCACTGTTGTCCCAGTCAAATTAGGATTTATCTACAGAGAATAATTGGATAGGGCTCTGGAAATTACCACACTTATAACAGAGAACAGATAGTAAGCATACATGAAACAAATTTTAAACAATGATCACAAATCCAGAGCAGTATCTTTTCAGCCATTTTTCTTCAGGCACAGGAAAAAAATAATAGAAATAAAATTATACAAACAGGTAAAAACGAGCAGTGGCACGGAGAGGAAAAAAATTAGAGAGTATGGCAATAGGACACTATCAGAAAGACTGAAAATGAATGACTGGCATGATTGTTCCATACAGAAAACAATCTAATTTATTCTAAACACAGGAGATGCAATTTTATGAGTTGAGAACTATTTACTCTGTGAATTGTATAGAAATTGGGAACGTTGGCATCCAAGAGAAGATATTCAGCACCTGAAGGAAGTGAGAAACACCACGGAGGTGATTAATTCCCAGTTACACAAACTCAGCTCAAGGTTGACATAGTATATATATTTTAGGGCTCTCCTCTGCAAAAGGTACACTGATAAACTAGAGACACCACTGAGGAGAGCAATAAAAATGATGAAGTGGACACACTGCTTGTCCTAGGTAGGCAGGTTGAATGAAATGGATATGTGTCATGTGGAGAAACTGTGACAAGAAGGGGAGAGGTTACCAGCACAGAAATAACTGAAGGTTAGTAGTTGATACTCCAGCAGGACATTAGTGCATTTTAAGGAGTCAAGATAGAAATTCCAGAACGTTGTGATTTGGTAATAGCAGTCCCTAAGGGTGCTCAGACCATCTACAGAAATCCAAAAAGCAAGATAATTCATAAATATATCATAAAATCCTTAAAATATGTCCTCACTCCCTGTAGAGAAAGAAGAGGCAATAACTCTCCCCAGGAGGAAATTCTGATCAATCCTCCCCTTCCTCAAGCTCACCATAGAGGCACCCCTGTATGAGGAGGCAGTGGGGAGCGACCTGCCCACCCCACCCAGACACAGCAAACAGGCACTGGGCAACTCCAACCCTACTGCCACAAGCCCAAAATGGCAAATGACGTCTACAAATGAATACAGGTAGTAATGTTCCTGACAGGCAGTCCAGAAAATTATAGACATAATTTGGGTTGGGTTTTAAACCAGAAAAGAGATATTTTCAGCATAGCAACAGGAAATTTCCCTGCTATTGGTCAGAGAGAACAGAGTTTGTCCAAGCAACTCATGCACAATTAAAGTGAGTGGGCCATCACCAGGACACAGCATATGCTGTTTAAATGTCTGCTGACAGCAAACATTCTTGCTGAAAATAGGATGAACTGTGCCCATGCTTAGTCCCAACAGCACATAACCAAACTAATATTTATGATAAAACCCCATAACCTTTTAGATTTTGAGTTGTCAGTAAAGATATTTTAAGGCAAAAACCTCAATGCACTAGAATTTATCACAAAAACCTCATTATCATGGAAAGATATTTCATCTGTTGATGAACTTTAAACTGTTGAACTTTGTGTTGGCAGCAAAACCAGGTTTAGATCCCTGTTCTAATTACTAAATCACAGACATCTAAACACTTGAAAAAGACCCTTTAGCTTTTGGCTGCAGTTCTGAGACAGATGTGATGCTCTGAGGCCTTCCAGTAGAAGGCAGTGATGTGCAAACGCATCAGACAGTCAAGTGCAGAGAAGTTGCTTCTTGCCGGCATCCCATGCCAACTTTAGCAGCTGGTATTTTAACTGCTGCTATGTGATCCATAGTCCTGAGTAGAACAAGAGAAAGTGAGCAACGTTTTACCTCTTCAGGTGCAACTCAGCTACTTATTGGGCATAAAATTTCTGAATGGATGAAGAAATTTATCAACATCATTGCTGCAAATAAAATGTAATCTGAAATCTTCCGAGGTATAACATATTTCAGTGGATCTTAAACTACCTTCGGTTATTCTGAAGCTCCTAAACTTTCAGCATTTCCCAACACAAGGCTTCTGGATCACAGGGAGAAGTATTTGTACATATTCCACAGCATTCCTTTCTTCTTCAAGAAAAAATAGCACAAAAATATTTAGATACAGACAGCTGAAGGAGAGTGACTTATCATGGTTAGTTTTCTCCATGGAACCAAGTGAACTCGAGTAAAGTGCCACAAGGAGCACTGCTTTCTGAAAATATTTCGCTTCAAAGCAAAGATGCTTTCTGTACAGATAATGGGCTCACTGAACAGACATCCAGATAACACATTTACATGAAAACTGGACTGAATATAGTGCAGCAAAGCAGAGAGATAGAGCATTGTTACCCACAGAAAGGTTTGGCTCCTTAAAATCTCTGCACTTCTTCGTGTTAAATCTGCAACAATGATTAGCTGTGATACCATCAAGACAAGAAAGTAAAGCCTCACTGCACATATCCAAGAGGTATCAGAACCCTCCAAAGCAACCAGATGCAAAGGGGTTGTAAGGCTCCACCATAAGCACACTGACTCCAACAGAGATAGGAGAGAGCAAAGTGATGAGAAGCTTTGTGCAGTCCCACTTTCCAGGACTTCTTTGTGACCAGCCTGGGTCTTTCTCAAAGCAGTGTTTTTTTATCACGGTCTCATAGAAAGCAATTTTCTGTTGTGACCTCATTTAAGTCAATGGGGCATAAAGGAGCAAAGTAAAGCAAATATATAGGAGTTGTATTTTTAGCAAGTTGAACTCAGACCTCCTTTAGCCAATACAGTTTTGGAATTCAAGTTCAGCCCCATGAGATCCTGTCCATGTGAGGACATTCTTTCAAGGAAAGAAAAGAACCCTGTACCATGTCCTGTGCTTACTGCACTGGTGAAAGGTATCCTGCTGCAGATGGCAACTATAATCAGAAGTAATTATGAAACAGGTGAAAACACAGAAAGCTTCATGGACCATTTGTAAAACGTGCAGTTCATCCCCTTCATACCACAAAAATTGG
The DNA here is from genome assembly GCF_002078875.1 of Numida meleagris. NCBI lineage: Eukaryota > Metazoa > Chordata > Aves > Galliformes > Numididae > Numida > Numida meleagris. The sequence continues at coordinate 6,979,667 of NC_034427.1, read as the reverse complement.
ATTAAATTTAGCACCAGTTTTATTCCTGACTGACTTTGACAAACATCATATCCCATTTTTTGAAAAGCAAAGGCTGGTATTGCTGTTCTGCCATGTATTGCCAGGAGCAGCACTTCAGCATTATCAATACCATAGTGCACCAGATATCATGAATGCAGCATCGAAAGCCAGCATAGATGAAAGCATTTTGCCTTGCATAGAACAAATTAAAAATGGAACACCATGCAATTTCCATCGACTAAATCAACCAACTTGACTAAACCAGAGCAGAGACTTTCTCACTGCCAGCAGAGAAAGGATTCTGGTCATGTCAGACACCAGGGCTCCTGTTTCTGCAGAGAACTGATGCAAGCTATTGATGCTCAGCAAAACACAGAGACTTATCCAAGGTCATAGAACGTGTTGCTCCCCTTGCCCACTGTAAATGACACCCACTTACAGGGTTCTATTGGCAAGAAAGAAACACTGAGATGGCTCCTACTACTTCAGGCCCATGGCCTGCTCAAAGATAGTGCCCCAGAGATCTCACTGGCCCTTTTTATGGCAACTGTATTTCTCAGATCTTCCAGATTTCCTGTGTTGGATAATTTAACAGTCCAAAGTTATCCAAATTCTATATATTTACAGTGCCATATGTGTACAGAAAAAAGGTTTTCATGCACTCAGCAAATACCTATGGAAATCCAGAAAGGATAATTGGGAAAAGTATCTGGAAAAGATAAATACAAATTTGATATCTGCAAGTAAATTTTAGAAATAAAACAACTGAACCATGACTTCCTATTTATTTATAGACACTGATATTTGTGTATATGGAATATCATTAATATAGATCAGTTCATAATATTTTGGTAGCGATATTAGCCTAATTTGAATTTTATATTGTGCAGTAGTATTGAATGTTAGACTTGAATTTTTTAAAGTAATTAATGAGCTAAGTTACCTGAGAGAAAAACAAAATGATGACTATAATTAGAAGTGTTCCATGACTGCTGCTGACTGTTTAGATGTACTTACAGGTAGCATTTCTAATTAAAACCCTCTTGATGCTTATACATCTCTCTGTTCATTCCTCATTAAAAAAAAGTGGGATTTTTGCATTAAGGAATCTCTTAATAGAAAAATAATAGAAAAAGTTACAAGTAATTACATTCTCTGTGCTATTTGTGGTGAGCAGTCCCTAAGAGAAAATGAGCTGCAGGTGTGCAAGTGTAAGATATGCTGGCATTGATTTCATTTGTTCAGAGAATTCCACCTGGAAAGAACTTTAAATTTAGGTTAGAATTTTCAAAGAACCCAGAAAGAGTTAGGGAATTTAAGGGAAACCTGGGCACCTAGCTCCCTGGGGGCTGGACGGAAACTGCATTACTTGGGGAGGAGGAGGAAAAATAATTCTGTTCTGCTCAGAACTATGTAAAATCCCAATAAGATGCAAGCAAAGTCTAGGATTTCTCAAAATGAGCCTAGGTCACAGAAATGTCTGACAAAGACTTCAGCTAAATACAGGCCTACCATCAATAAGGTTGATCAATATTTTCCCAGTCAAAATACATTTCAAGTCTCTGCTTTCAGACAAAAATTTCAGTCCTTAGTGAAAATGAGATCTGTAATGTTGCAGCAACGTTCAGTTATCTTTGCTATCAGCCCAAACCGTCTGCTATTCAAATTTCTGATATAAACTGAAATATTCTGTATACACACGGAGAACAACTCTCAAACACCTGTAAACAGGTTTGCCAAATTTCAGAGCTGGCAGCAGAATTTTCAGCTATAACAAGGAGGCTTCTTTCTGGTAATGCCCTAAACGAGGCCGAATGTCTCTCCTTCTCCTATGCTGTCTGCAACACTTAGATATGGATGGCTGTCGCTGATGCTCACATTACCAGTGCAGTTATATTTATGATCCTGAAACTCATTAACTTGCAACCATAAAATGGACTAATGGAGTAGCCCTGCTGCAGATGCAAACTGTCATACCTTTACTGACTTCACTAAACTGATGCTGTTTTATATCACATGAGAGTCTCATCACATAATTTGCATTATTATCCTTTGTGAGCAATAGCAGTAATGGTAATAAGCTCTAGCAGTAGTAAATTCAGCCTTCCACTTTATGTCAATGCCAAAAGGTGAAGAGGAAGCTGAAATAAGGAATAATTAAGTCCAAAACTGCATGCTTGAAAGAGGAAGAGTAACTTCCCATGATCTGAGGAGTTGGGAGATAATCCTTTTCCCCACCAAAATCTCTTTTCCAGCCCAGAATTCGGCTCCAAATACAAAGGATATAAAACCAACCTTCCCGCTTTCTCCAGATTGTACTTTTGTAAGACAGAGAATTTGTACACATTTGCTGCGTTCAATCACTTTGTGATCATTAGGTAAGAAGTTCTAAAAATATGTATATTCTGAAGAAAAGGCTTAAAAGGTTCTTGGTACAACAGACGTGACTTTGAAGATGATTCACCAAGTGCAGGATGCGTGCTCCCAGCTCCCAAACCACTGGAAACTTTGTAGTCAGAAAAAACAATATCACAGTGTGAAGTGAGGGAACCTGTTTGCTTTGATAGTAGTTGCCTTGCTGTCTACAGCTTGCAGGTTGGAGAGCTTTGGGATGGGATTCACATGTACCAGAGTGCCAGAAAAGTCAGTTAGAGAGAAGGGTAGGAAAAAGAGAAAGAAAACAAGGGAGGGGAAGAAGCAATATTACTCACTTTGAAGAGAGAGGATTCTGGAAAAGAGCAATGAATGAATAAAGTCACCCTGCTAGCTTTAAAGTGCTGAACTGATATCAAGTATGCCCCCCTTTCCTGTGGGAAGAAGGAGGAAAGACACAGATCTTAAGTTTGTTGTTTTTTTTTTCCCTGATTTCTAGAGGTGGGTTTTGCAGCTTAATTATAATTACTTTTTCTTCATAAATTACAGTATGTCAAAACTGTTCTCACCTATGATCAGGAATTCTGTAGTTTTGCTGCTTTGATCCAGATCAGTATAACTCAGAACTATCTAGACTAGATTTTACCTTAATTTCTCTAAAACACTACGCTTTCTGCTACGATAGATGTCAAATCCTGTAGGCAGGTGCTTAGATTTATGCTCTTATTGACCATGTTTGACCATGATTTGGCTAGCGAAAACACAGTATTCATACTGTGAAGTCCTTGGCCTCGTTTGTGAGATTTTCTCTCTTTTCAGTCATATGCAATATGCTTCCTTATTAATCTCGATCACAATGACACTCAGTTTGCAAACAAAGAAGGAAGCTGCTGACCTCCCAAGCGCTGCTATGCTTGGGCACATGTAGGTACTCACCCTTTTTTTCCCACATGTAGCCCATGATACGTGACTCTGTTCTTTGACAAAACATGCTGGTGTTAAAAAAACAAGACTAAAAATTAAATGTTTATTCTGTACATTTTAAATCAAAATAAATCAAATCTGATGCGGAAAAAAGTTTAAGATGTTTCATTTAAAATATACTGTTGAGCAAAATGCAAAATGGTCTCCCTGTCATTTACATACTGTGCAATACATGCCCTTTAGAGAAATTAATTAGCTATGTATGACATTTATCTACTGATGTGCATATTATAACATCACGATACAGATAAGATAACTTTGCACCAAACAAAACTGAACTCTCATGCACAGCTGGCGAGTCAATGAAACGCACTCATGATTTACTGCTCTTTGACACCCATCAGCTTCCCGCTAGGAATTAGCTATGCAGCCTATGCAGTCTTATTAAAGCATCACGCTATGTGTAACAACTGATCTTTAATCTTTACATGATTCTTCAACCAGTCCTCCATATCAAGTTGGTGGCGTAGAAAACAGGAGGGGTACAGGCAAATTAACACGTTAGAAAGAAAAAGAGAGAGAGCTTTTTATGCTGTAACTGCGTAAGTAAATCTTCCACAAAACTTAAAGTCATGTAATACACCCATCAGTTAGTGACTACATTTTTAAGCATTAGATGGGAGACTTAGAAAAAGGGAATGCCTACTTCTGTGTCTGATTACAAGAGAGAGCGAGCTTTTGTTTTTTCCACTCATGCCAAAGAAAACTTCACAGACACCTACATGCAATCAAGTTAAACGTGGGGCAATCATCTACTATGTCTTTTATCATGTTTTTCCTTCCCCATTTACTGACGAAATTAAAAAAGAAAAAAGAAAAAAAAAAAAGAGGGAAGGAGATCTGAGTCACAAAGTGAGACTTCAGATCCAAGGCTTCTTCAAGCACAGGGATCTGTCCTGGCTTATTGTATAGGCTAAAAGCCATGAAATTTGAATAGACTTTCCAAGGTTAAAAGATGTTAGGGTTCAGGCCAATCTTCAGTAAAAATGTTTCAAAGACATGGAAGGAGGTTATGGAATAGCGGGCAGTGGGTGAAGGAGAAGCTACTGTATTATCTGCTATTCTATTGCCAATCCCTCTCCATCTAACTCTACTTTTTCTCTTGAAGCCCTTTAACATCCAGGGCTGAATGCAAGCAGTGCCAAAGAGCACAATGGCAGCTGCAACTGTGAGTGCCAAGAACTACCAGAATTTCACTCATCGCTTCACAGAGTGCACTGGACTACTCATGCATAGAAGTCTCTGTGAAATTGAATTCTCTTCTAAAATTCACTGCATAAAAAGGAGATTTGTTCCCCAGTCCTCCACATCACAGTCTTATCTCCATTGTGCATGCAATACAGGGAAGCACATTGCTTTATTCAGACTAAAACTACAGCAAACTATGCTTATGTTATCACTAGGATAGTCATACAGAATCTCACAATAGTCTTAGATTCCACGTTTTAGAGAACATGTTCTTTTAGCAAACAGCTAGGTTTAAATCCAGGTCCATAACATGAAAGGAACACCAGATGTAAAACATATTCTGCCTCCTTTGAATATTTTGGCATTACAGGAAACATTTGCATCTTGTCCTGCATTTCATATCTAACTTTGTAAGCATCTTTGAGTGTAGAGAACTAAAACCACAGTTAGACATTCTAGAGTTATTAAAAATATGACATAGAAATACAATTCTCTAGGGTATGCAATTAATTTTAAGAACGAATAATTGAAATTCTGGATAAAAGATACCTAAAATCAAAACTAGTTAATCAAGGTTATTATTCTGATAACCTGGGTGCAAGGCCAAGGTTAAAGCCAGTTCCTTAATCTTGTGCTCTTCTGAGCAAGCTGAAATTCAGAGTCCTGATTTTCACGAACAGACCCAAAGAAGTGCCTGGAAGCGACACTGGAGCAGGTTGCCCAGTGAGATTGTGGATACCCCCACCCTGTAAGCACTCAAGGCCAGGATCAATGGGGCTCTGAGCAACCATTTCAGGCGGGAGGTGTCCCTGCCTACAGCAGGGGGGTTGGAACCAGATGATCTTAATTGTCCCTTCCAACCCAAACCATTCCATGATTCTATGATCCTAAGACAGCAAGAGAAACTTCTCTTTGAAAATATTTTTCATCTGAGGCAGAGCTGAATTATATCTTCCATAACACCACACAGCTGTGCTAATAACAATTCAGTGTAAGCTCCCTACACTGCTCATTTACTAGAGAGCTGCTTTTAGTGAGCATCAAGGTCTGAGCAGCAACAAAAAGGGAGCATAAGCTTCTTTTGTATTTCAGCTAATAAAACCTAGGAACTATGCACTGTGATTTTAAGTGGATTTCTAAGATTTATTGAAAAGTTCTTGGAGAAAAAATGAGGCATGTAGCAAGTTAGCCATACCAGTGATAGCCACCAGAGCAGAAACCACAGACAGACATCAGATATTTATAGAGATAGAACTTGAAAGACAAGGCATTCATATCACATTTTTGTAGGGAAGGTGGAGTGGGATTTAAAAAATAGTTAATTATTCAGTAATGAAGCAAAGTTTTGGTCATTCCCATGACAGCTGATGTCAAAGGCATTGGTGAACTTGTCCATAATTTTCTAGAGTCATTACTCTTCTGTGAAAAGTTTGCAGAGAGGTAAAGCATTGCTTGGTTTGTTAATGTTTACACGATGTTGTCCACAAAATGAAGAATGAGCAAAAAAAAATCAGTACGTGTATGAGTATTATCAGATTTGTACACTCAGCCAAGTACCTATAGGCTCCAGGCAGAAATAAAAGTGTGAATAACTCCCCAAAAGAAGAACATCACAGCTAGTACTGTAGCCAGACAAGTCTTATTGCCAGAAGTATCGCTCTTTTATTAGACTAAATGTGAGAAAAGGGAGTGGAAGGAGAGATGTTCTCTGTACGTAAAAATCCTTTTTCACATTAGATCTCATAGGCCTTAACACTTGCCTATTTTTCTCTACCCTGACTACTGGTTGAACTAATAAAAGCTATTACCAGTTCCTACAAGAGCAGAAATATATAATCCAAACCTCGTATCCTTGGCTCATATTCTGCCAAGTGTCAACCCCTAAAATCTCAGTCCATGTATGACCAATAAAAACTTGTTAGAGTTTGGCATCTAAAACCTCTTATTCTTTCTGCACTGGTTTTGATCAATTCAGCAAGATGGTAAGGACTTTCCTTCTCCTATCTGCAGGGACTACAGCACTATGTAACCTCAGATCTGAGCAAAAAAATCCCTGTGGCAGAGCCCAAGCAGCACAGGCGAAAGAAGGAAACAGCCGCAGTGAAATGCTCAGGGATGGGGAAGAGAGAGAGATTAGGACCTCTGGGGAAAAGGATAGGCTCTGATGTTGATTTCACTGAATGATCATTCAGCAAACCTTTGCAATCCATTTGGAAACAGGACCTAAATATAAAATAATATGGCACCCTGTAACCAAAAATTATGGTTTCAAATAGCAGTTGTAACCATGCTGGAGAAGGTATTTTTCATACTAGAGTGCAGTATGGATCTGCTATATATGGGAGCTCTGGGTGAGATAAGTAACACTTCCAGAGGATCATGAGACGTTCATGAATGCCGTTTTATCACTATCATTATCTGTATTAGTTCCCAAAAGCTATAGCCATAGATCACATACCCAAAGTGCAAAGCATTGCACAAAACGCACACGACAAACCTGTGCCTCACACAGCTTATAACCTCAGTTTCAGATAAACTCCTTTTCTCAGCTTTAATCTGTTTTGTAGACATTTTTACAGGACTATGACAAAGGACAGGGAAAAGATACAAGGAACTTTCTGCTACAGTACCAGGAACTACACTACTGTGGTCCAGAGCCACTGTGAAAAGGTTCAGATTACAAGCTGCCTGTACAATACAGCATACATAAAAATCACAGAAGCTATAGAGGGGGACGTTATACCTTGCACATCCATCAGCAACAGAGACCAGAACAAGCAGATTACCAGCAACAGCAGGATATATTGAAACATATCTCGCCTCTTTGTCACTAAGCCATATGAAGCATTTGCTGTAGAATTATTCTTACATCTCTTCTGTTGATAAGCTACTTAGCAAGGTAGAGTTGAAGCTAATCTGAGCGCTGTATGAGAAACGTGATGTGCTGTTTCACTGTGCCACTGTTTGATATTTGATCACCTCTTTCCAGGCACTTTTTGTAAACTGCAGCTGCTATCTTAAAGCGAAATCCTTTGGCCCATACAAAGGTCATAAAAAGGCTCTAAATACTGAAGAGTCTCCTGAAAGAAGGAAGATAGCACATTTTCTCTTGGTTTGCATCTGAGAGCAAGGGATGGAATTTTGATATCTTTAAACAAATTCCTTCTCAGCTGCACAATGAAGCAATACAATTCTGCTGTGCTCCAGTTTGATAAATGACTTATTAATACAATTGAATCCCCTACATTAAATCCATTTCTGAAGAAGAATTTCATGTAAATACACCAGGCACTATTCCAACGGCCATATGACAGATATTCCACTGTGCAGCCAGTATCTTGCAATTATTTTCTACTGTAAATCTTTTGACAGTTTAAAATAACTCAATCAGAGGTTTTCAACCACTGAGTTTATAATTTCAAGGTTTCCCCCCCCTCTAATCAGCAGTTTTATAACCTACTGATCTTCCTTCAAAAAGAGCTGGTGATGTTCAGTGTTTATTCCAAGCCATTTAAGAAGGCAGCTGTTTATTAAAGTGCCAACAGCAATGATTGATTTCTGATGCTCATGAGTGCATCTGTTTTCTAGTTAATGACATCATTGCAAGCAAACACATATTGCAAGCTGGGGCTCTAATAAAGAACTAAAACAGCCGGGCCTTCTCTATTAAAAAAATAGCACAACAATAAGAAAAAAAACCTTTATTTCACTCAGAAAGAAATCTAGTATATGTCAACTGTTCAAGTTACATTCATGCCAATTGGCATTCTTATATGCAACTGGCATTTCATCAGTAAGAATCTGTGGGTTAACAGTGTTTATATTAAAATCTCTAAAGAGGACATCTGTTAGCTGAAATTCCAAAAGTAGTGACTGATTTATGATCTAGTAAATCACATCTGTACAGGAAAAAAAAGGACTGAATGGCAGTGAAACTAACATCTGTCAACTGGCAAATACAGACCACAATAGTGAATGAAAAACTGAAGTATTTCAGGTTGGGTTCTCCTTTTTAAGGTATTTGAGATAAAGAATAAAAATGAATATACTCCAAGCTCCACTGGAATACGTAAAAGTAATGGCAGCTAAAATCTCATTTCTTAGGACCAAATTCCCATCAGGTATAAACAAGTGTGGTCTTCCCAGCTCTACCTTCTCCTGCCTTCTAAAGAATGCACTGCAGCCCATAGCAGCACCCAGAAAGCACTTTTGTAAAGAAGCCTTTTTTAAATATAAATGTTGTTTGTTTTTTAGAAAAAACAACAAACCAAACCATAAAGAATGGAAAATAACCAGCTGCCTTGCAATTCTTTGTATGCATCAAACAGGGACGTGGAGCTGAGAGCACTGCTGTCTACTCTTAGAAATCCTTAGGAAATGTTTTATATTTCACAACCAACGTTGCTTGATGTGCTCAGAGAGCAAGGCCATGACTCAAAAACCCAAGACTGTGAATAGCTTCAGCTGTACCTCTGTAAGGATGCGTCAGGAGCCAGAGGAGTGGATTAGCCCATGAGAGAAGTTCCACCTCCCGCTGCCACATCTTTGACTCAGCCTTCTGGTATTACCACTAGAAGTCCCCTAGGTGTCTGTTTCTTAAGAATGTGCTTCTTTCGGTATGCATGTGGTTTGCCTTGCTCTGCAATACTGCTTATTGTCAAGAGAGATCTGAACGAGAGGCACAGAATCTTGAAAAAAAAAAAACAGCCATTCAAAAGTCTACACACTGAAAAAAAAAGTTATAAAAGAAAAACAGAAAAAATGCAATCACAGTTTGAGGTCTGAAACTGAGCGTGCACATTTCTTGGCTTTGCTCCTCTTCCTTGGCTCTTGACCCGAGTAACAAGATTCTGAACGTTAGAAATGTTATTCTATAGCAATGCCTGCTTTCTCCCTTTATTATTTCATTGTCTATGATTTTCCTTCCACTTGCATTCTTTGACAGGAGCACCGGGGAACCTTCCTGCCCTCTTTACAGAAAGCAGATGACCTATTCAAAGCCTAATGAGTTCCCTCATTCAGTTTTGAATCTTTAGCTTAAAGACTAACCTTAACCCTTCCCAGCCATTTTCATTCTTTTTTAAAAATTTATTTTCTAACTTTTCTCTCATATAATAACTCCTCATCTCATATCCTTACCAAGCTTCACTCACAAATTCAATGCAACTACAAACAGAGTGTGTCATTCCCTGTTTCCTCTAATCTCCTTGCATCTTGCAATAATTAGCAAAACAGAGACAGTAGAAGGCATTGGAGGGGCAGTTGGCTGCAATAATCTTTACCCTGCAGTGTGTCAGCATTAGCTTTTTGAGTTTACTTTGTAAACCTCTGCATCTTAACCTACAGACACATCCTATAGCACAGTTTGATGCAAAGCTGGCAGAAGCACCAGATGCTTACGGGCACCAGAGAGCTTGGAATCAGCTCTCAATACTGCTCTGCATAATGGTTTGAAATCTGTGGGCACCTCAACTTAACCCGCTGATGGCTGCACAATGTCATCCACAAGCAAGAGTAGGGTAATGAAACTATTTGTTTCAGAGAGAGATTTTGTGTAGTATTATTAATATTAAATGTAACCTGCCAATGTGTAAAAACCATCATGCCTCTTAGAATGAAATGCTTCCACATGGACCACACGCCTGACATTTGTAAGTCTGACTGCTTATTTTAGCTTTCAAATAGGCTACTAAGCCAAGGGAATTGCTTGAGAAATCTAGCCCTGTGCCTGCAGGGAATTCCAAGAGTTGAAATATCCCTTCCTATGATTACAGAGGAAATATTTCAAATGGAGTAGAAATAAATATTTTACAGTAGATTTTGATAATTCTTATTATCAAGTCAGTATACTCACTTGCAATGTTTGATACCATTTCATTATATTAACTAAACAAACTAAAAGAAAACAAGCTTCTTACAGCTTCAGAATACACATAAAATTTGTGTTTCTTTCTTGTGGCTTTTTTAGTTGTTGCTAATTTGCCCTTCATAAAAGACATTGGAGAAATTTTAAACCTTGACATTATCTGCAACAGCTTAGTGCATTATGCTGCCCTTATTCCTTGGGTAAGTGCTTTTCTAGGCATTCCTGATGCTGAATTTGATATCCTAAACATTTTCATTAAAATCATTCTTTTGGGCATGCATTATCACTTCAGGTAGCAAAGCAGCAAGTGAACTTCCCACTGTGATTGCATGCAGTAACCCATCCAACGCAGTCAGGATACATGCAGCAATTATGCAAATGAAGCCACACCAAGGCAGACCCCTCTTATAGGTGGTTTGAGGGAACACACTGAATGACTCACCACTGGGGAATCACCTACCAGCAGAAATGGGACTGGCACTAACGCTGCTTAAATTGTTTGAGAAATAGTTATAGTTTTTAAATCTTTAAATTTCACTCCCATCATTTACCACCAAAACTAAGATCAAAAGAGCACACGTCTATGAGGAATATTGCACATGTACAGGTTGCCAAGGAGCAGGAAGTTGCTATAGGTAAGTGCAACTGCACAGGATGCTTCTGCAGAGCAGATATCAGACATTACACTTATACATGGGTTTACTCAGTGAAAAGCAGCAGATTTAAAATACCAGAGGAGCAGAAATGACTTCAGGGGACTGCAGGTACTAAGCTATAGGAAATCATGTCCCATTAATTCTGCTGCTCAGAGAACAATTGAGGGTTTTCATTTATTTTTTGTCTCATTCTCAGATGACATATGGCTATGCTTCCTAAATACAGCTTGCATTTAAATACTGACTCTATGAAGAGAAAACACTTCCATTATTTCAAAGCTTAAGGGAGGATAATTTTGCTGCCCAGTTTCCCCTGATTTTGAGGTGGGAAATTGCCAACTGTCCTTAAGCATCTGACCAGGATATCCAAACAGATGCATTCAGCATTAGCACAATACATGCTTTCAAGGCTGTGACTTGAATAAGAGAATAAGAAGGAATATATTATTTCTGCAGTTGAGCAATTATTAGTAGGTTGTTGTAGCTTTTTATTTCTTTATTTATTTTTAATTCCTAGTAAGGAGAACATGCAAGTTCATGATGAGAAGAAAAATGTAGAACAAGGTAAATGTATTAGCTTGATCCCTAAAGCACCCAGCACCATATGCACATGTTTGTGAGGGATTCTGCTTCAGTGAACAACTCGAACAGCACATAATTTCTCTGATCCTGTTTGGTCCCTGGAGAAACACTTGCAGGTCGCTGTTTAAATGAGGAGAAAATTGGTGATAAATCAACTTAATTTCAAATGTATTAATCCAAACAGAACCCTATTTTGTGTGAGATGGCAGCATTTAGAAAAGAGTGAAAGAAAATCTCAGAAAGACGAACTCTTGTCTTTAATTTTAGCTAGCATCCAAATTTTAGACTATGACATCTTTCATTTTTCAGTTCTCCAAATTTCAGCAGTGATACAGAACATGTAGGCATAATTAGTCATAAACAAATTATTTGCAATTTTTATAAAACTAAGTATGATGGAATGCTTGATCCCCCTTTCCTGCGTAACTTTGGGATAAACTGCCTAGCAAGAGGAATTGTTACTTGTAAGTGCTGAGGTCCTGTATTTCTTCTGAAAAGAAATGGTTTAAAGTCAGAGCAAAGTGAGATGCTGGCATTAATACTACAATTTTTAACCTGCAAAAATAAAGATCTAAATTTAATGACATGCCTCATTTTTCTCTCTGTTCTTCCACATTCTTCCATTTTGCTTCTCTGTTCTTTCCAAATGAAAAACAAACTCGCAATTGTGTCCTATGCTGGTACCCAGGAAGGAATACTCACCCCCCTCCAACCCTTCTCTCCAAGGAATTCAATAATAGTTGTATCTCGAAGTGGCTTTTGCTGACATCACAAAACTACTACACAATTCATCACAATCCAGCTGTGTTCAAGAGAAAATTCACCGCTTTGATACGTCTTCAGAGCTTCTCCTTTCCCTATCTTTCTCTGGTTTAAGTGGAGAAGAAGTAGATTAAGTTTTTCAGCTAAAATCCAATATCTGTGCATTTTGTTATTGGTAGAATATTTACACAAGAAAATGCACTGAAGAGGCTCATCCCGCATAGCTCTAGCTCTAGTCAAGTGGAGGGAGCTTGCCAGAGATGCTCAGCATCTCACAGGCTATACTCCAACTGACAGCATGAAAACAAAATGACTTCAAGGTCAGAGAAATGCAGAGAACTTAAATCTCTGCATGTTCCAAACATCAGCTGTGCAGCATCTATATTTCACATTAGAAGGTGCCACATCAATTTTATAGCAATTTTTGGAAAATATGGATGAAAATATCGGCAAAAATACAAAGTAAATAAGTTTCAAAGGCAAGAAACTCAGGATTACAATAAACATATACTAAAACATAAGACTGTTTGGACTACATGGCTTCCTCGTTAGCTGGAAGAGAAATTCTCCTCTCTTATGCTGATACAGCTGTTACCAAGTTAATGAGTAAGGTCTGATCCAACTGGCTTACTGAAGCCAGAATTTTTTTTATGCCAATATGTGACATGCTGGTACTTAGCGATGCGCTTTTAATCTCGAAATACAGCCACATCTTAAAAATATTTGTAAGCCAACAAACCAACCAACCCAAAAGAAAAATCCAAGCCTTACTGTACGATGCACACCTGAAACCATCAGCAGTCTTGTCTTCCTTGAGTCAGACATAAGAGTTCTTAAGTCTGACAACCTCTCACTGCCTGCCCCTTATTTTAAGCAAAAAAACATAGTGCTTGACACATTTTTTTCCAAACTTTTTTTTTTTTTTTAACAGTATAGTAAGGGAAATGCTATTCCTATGTTTCACTGGCTCATACAAATTGTGAGAACCAATTATCATTTGCGAGACGCTTTGAATACACATTATCTGAGTAGAACTAAGGAGAAGAATGGTCATTATTCATAGCTTTCATTTTATGGCACATTTAAAACAATTTTCTGTGCCTGAACTAAGGCGATCACACCCAAACCTGATCTCTTTCAAACCCTCGCTCTCAACAGGCAAACATTACCATGCAAATGTGTAAAACAAACTAGACAAGTCTGAGAGTCTTTAGTAAATATGTTGCCTGTTAGATAAGATGAATTACAAAGTTATTTTCTTGAACATTTGCATTTACAACACTTCCATCGAATTCAAACAATTCAAATTCAGACTCTTGAACATCCTTCAGATAACAGCATCTACCAAAGCATGCTAAATACTCTAAAAGGCAAGATCTTTCTCAAAGGAATGAAGAATGTACCTACATTGACATTCATATACATTTCTACATATACATTCATATACATTTATACTCACCCATACGTACATAATATATACACAGATGTATGTAAATATATAAAAATCCGAGTGTTGTAGAGAAATCAGGTATCTATAGCAACAACGTGCTGTTATTCTAATGGCACTGTACTCTCTCATAATGGGGCCATTAGTGAAACAGTTGTTTGATGTTCCATTGCATAAACCAATAACTTTCTGCACTGTAAGTAGGCAGCTATATGGATGCGTGCACACACATTGTTTCTGACAAAAAAAAAATCCTAACCAAATCCATTAGATAAAAATCCATCATTCTATTCTTGCTTACTTTGATTTAGAGTTAGAACATTTCCAATGCACATTCAATTATGGCTTCCTTTATTCTGCAATATAAAAAATAATAACAATTTTTTAAAAAGGAACATGTATTGTTGGATGAATATAGTGACACACTACTACATTCTACATTCTAGAATTCATCTTGAGCAAACTTGGTGATCCTGGAATTCTCTCTTATTCCTTGAGAAACCCGATTATCACTGGAATAAAATTATTTATATTGGTTCTTTTCTGACAAGGAGATTTGGGATTATTCACAACCTTATTTTTTTTTATTTCTTCATTTGTTGATATTTTTCTTGCTACTTCTTCCTCATCTATTGCTTCTTTATTCTTCAGTAAATAACACAAAATCAATGCACATTTGGACAAATATTCGCAACTGGCCAGGCTGTCAAGTCCGTCACTGACAGGAATTTATAAGTTGCAGCACCAAGATCTTCCCCTCTTGCTTTTAGTAGTAAAGCAGAAAAACAAGATTTAAAAAAGTTTTAAAGTTCCAGATGTGAAGGCAGAATAAGGCTCTCTGCGGTTCATTTGTACCAACATACATTAACAAAGTGTTTAAGGCTAGGCTCATTTTCACTTTTCTGCACTCCAAGGGCTAATACTATCATTTTTCACAGGGAAGGAGCTTCCTGCTGTTCTCAAGCCCTACTGCTGAGGAACAGATCAGCTCATTAGGCATTACGACAGCTATTCTGACATGCAAAGTGTGTCAGCATCCTTTCTTCTTGTGTAGACTTAGAACTTCTGTGACAAGCAGCAACTTGTTTGGAAATATTACTACAACTATTTCAAATGTTTTATGTTTTAAAGAAATTAAAGTCTGGAAATGATGTTTACTGCAGATGGTGAAATATAAAGGGTCATACACATGATATAATAAACCATTCTTAACAAATAACAGATTTGTGTTCTGTTTTCCACTGAACTTTGTTATAACCATTTCACTCCGGCTCTGAAATTTCTCAGTGACTTTAAAAGTAATCATTCTCCTCAAGACTAAAGCTTCCAAAAACATTAACAGCACTTTGAAAACAAAGGCCAATGTACTCAGATATCTGTGCAAAGATGTAAACAAACACTTTAGAGAGTGAACAAAATGAGACTAAGTGCATACAATTCATACAATCTTACTCGAAGGAAAATGGCATTTAAATGAATTGTGATGTGTATGCTACCCCTTTCAGTCTCAAACTAGTACATCCTTGGAAATGCCACACTTCTGCCTATAATTTCTAAGTATTGCTCTTCCTAAACCACACCATAAGTGCAAGTAGATTTTTCAGTAATACAGCTCTTAAATTTAGTGCACTGAATACACTGGTCAGCTCTTCTAGCAATGAAGAGCACTAAAACATGTCCAGTTAACATATAACAAAATAAAACCAAGAGAGATCCAGTCCACGTGTGAACTGATGATGCAACCCAGCCCATAACAGGAGAGTTTCATTTTGCCACAGCTCCAGGAGATGGAAATCAAAGAGGACAGCTGGCATCAGAACCTAAACCAGCAGTCTTTCACTGATTGTGCCTATGAATCGACATTGCAGTGCTTTCTGGATACTTTGTAGTATGTCTTCTGCTTCTGGCATGAAATACGTTCCTCTCTATTTCACACTTTGCTTTCAAGAGCCACATGGCACAACAGAGAGGCATACATCATACCAACCATGCTAACCAATGGGCTATCCTCATGGCTACCTTCATAAAGGCTTCTTACTGCGCATATCTTGCATATTCTTTTGTAGTTTTCCTAATTCATTTTCCAGTCAATAAAGAGTGTAAAGAAGGAAATGCTGTATTAAAAAAATGACCTAGTGCACGCATGTTTAATTATTTCTGCGAGAAAAAAAAAAGGAAGTGACCATGTTGCCAAAGCAAAAAATATATGCAGAGCTCTTATAACAAAACACAAAGTGGATGTCTTACTACGTAAACTACATCCTTACAAAGGACATTTTCACCTTGAATCCCATCAGCCATCACTTTCAGTTGGATTCTGTTATTGTCTGTGTACACTCAAACAGCAAAGGATGTTTTACACAGCTACAGTTTTATAACTGTTTGCCCTTGGCCTAGGCCCACTGGAATGAGCAGAACTAGTAAACAACCTACACAAACACTGCATTTCTTTTGTTATCTGAATTTAAGATGTAATGAGTCGGGTTTTTTTCTGAGTAATTACAAAGCATTCTATGTTTTCAAACCTTTATGACATATAGCAAAATATGACTTACAGCACAGAAATAATAATAAAAAGCTCTCTAAAAATTTATAGCCTCCTGCATGTTGTAAAAATGCCTTGCACATTCATTATATCACCCACTAGAAAATTATTTCCACAGTATGCTTTTAATGAATCTGGCGGTGGTTTTAACACCTAGCTTGTTGGGATGCAAAAGTACTATTTTCCCTGTTGACAGATTGAGGCAAGTTTTAAGCTTTCATCCATTTAGTAGTCAGAACATTTTCAGACAAAACTAAATACTACGCTTTCCTTGTAAAGAAAAAAGGAAAATTAAATACGTTGTTTGCACATGGTGCTAAATTTAAATTTCTTGAATATGGGTAATAAAAAAAATTGGAGAGGTAGGGTAGGGGGAGTGAAGAAAAGCAACAATTCAGAGTGCTGAATTTGGGACACAGAGTCATAGAGAACATAAATAACCACGACTGATTTTTGCCCAACTTAAAACTTCTTTATGACTGGGAGAGACAGCATTAAATAGTCTGCATTTTCAAGTCTGCAACATGAAAATCATAGCATAGATCTGGCTTAGTCAATAACAACTCAAATTTAATTCTCTGAAAACAAGGTAATACAGGCACAGATATTTTCCTATCTGTACGTACGAGGGGGGGTACCTCTGTCAAAAGCAATCTTTGGGTGTCCTTGTGGAGTGAAGAACAACACAGCACAGAAGTGGGTCATCTCCAAGTTGTGCTGTGCTCGGTGCACTGCGAGCGTTTGAGTAAGTGAATAGCCAGCTGCCAGTCTTGCTGAACTGAAGTGGAAGAAAAGGAAAGCCAGAAGTCAGAGTGACCTCTCACTTTATGAGTCTAACTCTGATCACAGGTGATCGTAACAGAGTTCCCTGAGCAGCAGCCCAGGTTATCAGACTTCGTCTTTCATGCTCCCAGTGCTGTGAGCCTGCACTTTGGTGAGGGTCCATGCTGTTCTATAGAGATTACTAGCATTGTGGTTACAGGGAGTTCTACTGCCTAGAATAATATTAAGAGTAGACACAAAGTGGCAAAATAACATTGAAATATTGTGTTGATTTTTAGCTGCATTTGCAAAAGTTTTCAATTGTTCTTATGTGTCACAATGAAATAATATTAAGATGCCCAAAGGGTAACTCCTCTGCTATGTTTTTACTGCATAATGAAGGATTCCAGATTAATAACTTTTCATCAGCACTAAGATCAGTTTACATCCTTACAATCATTACACATTTTCCTAAAAGTCTAAACACAGAAAACAGGGACTGCAAGTATCTCTGTGGAGATTGTTATTATGACTTTACTCAGCTCTGTCATGAAATGCCAAGATTTTCTTTGAGCTGGAACAAAAACAGATCACAAGCATTACATTTGTTGTAATTTCAGCCAGGATTTTGTGATATCTCTGAATTGCATGCGGGATATGGAAGTGAGATGTTGTCTGAGAGTAATTTATTGTTGCAAAGATCCTCTTGTGCATCTTTGTTTTGTGTTTCTACACATTTCTTTCTTCTCCTTTTTTCCCAGACTGCTAAATAATGTGGTATCAAGAACACTGCAGTCGAGCTTTTCAAACAGTGCTACTCCTGGGCCCATGCACATTTGTTTGGAAATCTGGTTTAAAACAGGAAACACTTCTTGCCCTTTTCCCAAGAAAACTGGCAAAATTCAGATCCTACATCCAGATCAAGATTTTTTCGCAGGTCCATGCCAGATATGCTCAAATGTATGCAAGTCTACACTGAGTATAAATAGCTCACAGAAAGCAATGAAGAACTAAGCTCCTGCAAGGGAACCAGCAGTAGCCTGCTTTCCTAAGGCTATCATCTCAAACAAATGATATTTCTCCCTATCAACATTATTAAAGCCAATGTGTCTTGTGATCAATTTATCACTGTCTTTCTCCCTTTCCTCGTATCACACATCTTGGTCTAACCAAATTCCAAACATCGAGCATCTCTCATGAGGCAGCGGTTACTGCCTTCCTGTCTTTTCCAGCAATACACACATAATTAATAATAATAATAATAAAAAATAACTGTGTGCAGCAGGATGAATTATTCATAAGTGAATATACCAGACTGCTTGACGTTATCTTCATCTTCATATATATCCAAGAAGGATGACTATGTCTCTTTCAAAGTAATTTTTCTGTTAGATAGAAGAGTAAGGTCTTTGATGTGTGCACAGTTGGGTACAGTTAAGTGTGCATAATGCAAAATGTTACCCAAAGCCCACGCAGTTTTTGCCAAAGTTTGCAGTTCCCTGTGCAAAAAGAAGCCTTTGCACATACTACCTAAGGAATTATGCATGTGTATTGCCCACAAACATAGATTAATTGGTACAGCTGTGCAAATTTGCACACTTTCATTTCATGTCTTCCACATGTTACTTTGTCTAGAAATTTACCAATGCTTTTATATAAAAACTACTCCTTTCCTTTCTTTCTGCAGAACTGCAATTTAGGAAGCTGCCTGAGTGATTTTTTTTTTTCTGTTGCCATTATACTGGGATCCTTTTAATGGGATAGAAGAAAATGTCACATAATATATCCTTCCTTACACTTTAAAATACAATTATAGTCCAAAAGTGAATCTAAAATGGACTCGTGGGACCAAAGTCTCAGAGACTATAAAGTGGTACAGATTCATTCACTTCAGCAGAACTAGAGTCTTCAGCAAAGAATTTGGCATGGAAAATTTACATGAATGAGTTTAAAACTTCTATCATTTCCACAGAAAAAGTTTTCCCACTTACCATCCTGATTAAAAAAAAAAACAAACGTATATTTAATATCAATGCACTTGATATTGCGTCAGCAGCTATAAATAATGCCATAAACAAAACACAGTTAACAATTCTATTACTGATAAATGAACCAGGCTCAAAGCGGACTACCCTTCCACAATCTGCCTCCCATGTTTGCAAAACCCTCTTTTGGCAAGTCACGTATATTCAATGCTAACGTGATTTAAATATAATGCTATAAATACAAGGTAAATACAAATTGCTAAGGCAATTTTTCACTTTAATGCCTGAAAATTTATCATTAATGTTATGGACTTGACTCCAGAGCATAATTGTACTTCCTGAGCTTCTATCCCTGAGTTCTCTGTACTTAAAGACACATTTATTCCTGTCTTGAAAACCTCCTGCAAAATTTATGGTTGTCTTCCAGGAAAGACTGCAAGGAAAACATAGCTCTAATAAGCAGCAGTGCTAAAGTTGGTGGTAAAGAAAACAAAGATGGAGAATACACTGCGGGATACAGACCTCTAAAAAGTTAATGAAGTCCTTGTTTAGATGTGCTGGCCCAGTGGATAAAGCAGACTGGCAACAAGAATGAGTAACCTCATGGTGAGTAGGAGACAGCCGAGGATTACTGAGGGGCCTGGGGCTCTGATGACAGCTTTGAGCAAATCTCTTTAGTCATAGTATTTAAGCAACTTGTATGCCAATACCTGATAACTTACAGAGTCATCTGCTTTAACTAAATGTTTCCAACTTTCACGGACAGTTAAATAGTGAGTTTCTATCTCCACCACAGAAGAGATATTCAGAGCAGTTTACGTTAAGGAAAGCAAACCTTGAACAAAGTCAACATGTCTCATTGCCACAAAATGAGATCTACCTAGACCTCTAATATCTCTAGACCTCTAAGAATAGAACTCCGTTATCAATAGACAGTAAAAGCAGGCAGAAGTATCTAGGTCAAAATACATTCCAGGATATTTAAAACACGCTATTGATATCCATAAGCGATAGAAGCCAGTGCAGCCCCGCTGATGGCAGCAGTTCCAAGTGAAGATGAGGGCTGTATAACACTGCCTGCTAACAGACAGGAGGATGCGTTATCATTTAGAAATGTAACTCAGTAACTTCCTTGGAGACCTACTTATAGTAATTATTTTTTATTTCAGAGGCTCTCCTAACATGACTTACCAGAACAAAGTGTTCTGTTTATTAATAATTACTATTGTTACTATAGAAACAAGCAAAACAAACAGAAATTACCTATAATTTTTCTTTGCTGAAGTTCGCATGCATGATTTTGCTACTGAAGCAAATTCGTAGGAATATTTGAAAAATATGCAATTATCTCTAAAATATGCTATTAACCCTAAAGCAAATGGCTTTTTATTGCATTTGTTTCTTGTGACCTCTTAGCTTAATAATTCAAGAGAAGGTGACTGCAACCACTTTCATACTAATGGAAGGGGTAAACGTTGTTTGATTTGTGGTTATTTCTGGCAATCTCAAATAATTAACTATCTAAGCCAGACAAAGTGATACAAGATAGAAAGATGCATAGCCCAAGTGTTGTGCAGCCACAGGAAAATACGAGGTTTTGTTTTGCTACAACAAGTCACCAGCAAAGTGTAATAACTCACTGTGAGAATGGATTTTGCATATTTCTCAGAAAGAAAAAAGTCTCTGTCAAAGCAATATCTGACTCATTAATAATCAGTAATCAATACATGATAATGTTGCCAGTAGTTTGATATAACAAGATTTACCCACCAAACCTACTTAGATTTACTTGACCATCAAACCCAACCACAACATTTTGTACAGCTCCCAAGACAGAGATAAACCAGCATCACTGACAAACAGGCTCAGATCTTCTCGTGCTGAAACATGTAATTATAGGAAACACAAATTCTAAAAATAGGCAACACAGACTGTGCTGCAAAAGCAAAATTCACTAGTAATGAGAATTTGTGCTTGGGCAGTATGAATTTATATATGTAAAGCCACATACTGCTGTACACAGCGCTAACAGAAAGTCCAACACATATCTTCCTTTGCAATGTGTTTTCTCTGACCGCAGAAATTTTCATTATAAAATTCATTGTCTGGTGGGGGGCTGAACAGGGAAGAAATTCATTTTATAATTCATCATTACGTGCGCTTTATCTATTTTCCTTCTTTGTTCTTCTGATGAGAGCACAGCGTTGTCTGAGGACAGAACCAGTGAACTTCAGAGAAGTCATATCATAGGAGAGTTGTCTGTAAATGTGTTCCAATGCTTGAAAGTCTGTTTAATAAGGCATTTGATGGAAACTTTTCATGGATAGTTAGTTTTCAGTGCCAAAAAAATATCCACACATTCATTCACATTAAAAAAAAAAGGATTTGTATTTAAGAATTCTTACAGGGTATGGGCTGGGGTGGCCTTTTCATCTCCACTGGCTAACAGGTCAAATGCTATACTGCAGCAGTACTGTGGACTTCTGAAAGCTTTTTCAGCCCTATGATCAAACTGATGTAAAACATGTTAAATCTGACCCTGCAATTATGCTTCATTGAATAGGATGAGCACAGTTATTGCCTCTTGCAATCATTCTTTGTTGGTTTAAATACAAATAGCACTGATAAAAATTAATGGTAACCAGGTCATAGACAAGCTTCAGCATTCATTTTTAATCTTGCTATTTCAGTAAATAAGTCCAGGGACCACCATCTAAAGATAATGAGACAGCTGTCAATGGCATAAATGTGTTATAATTGTGCAAAACTATATGGAAGACAGAGAAATCAGAAGAATATTTAAGCTAATTTTATAAAGGCCTCAGTGCCTTTGATTATGTTTAAGAAACAGCAGGTGAAGCACTTACTTTTCTTTTTTTCCCCTCATGTAGTATAAATAAAGAAATAGAAAACATAGGTCTTTCCATCATAAAGATTAACTTGGGTTTGAATTTTCAGACGAAGTTCAGTAAGTGTATGCAAATGTGCTTGAAAGGAATTTTTCCTTCACAGCAGAACATTTACCCAGAGAATCATCACCAGACCCTCCGTGAGAAGCAGCCCTTCTGTGCTGCAGAGAAACAAAGCCTGACCTGGCCCAGTCAGCACCACCCCTGCTCCCACTGAAGCTGATGGAAGCAGAGAGAACTCAGCAGTGCTGTCCCAAACCAGTTCTCAGCAACTGAATGGTAATTTCACAATGACACATAGAACGCTCCAGACAAACCAAAGTAATGCCACAGCTTCAGAGCCACCAAAGCTGCAATTTATTCTGCAGAGAGCATGCAGCAGTTAGTGGGAGCCTGTCAAACTATGCACGACAAATTACATGCACCATGAATTTTGGAATGTTTTACTTTAAAAAAAATAATCATTAAAAACTAGTTCCAATCTCTAAGAATGTCTTTTTAAATTGAAAGACTGGAATGTAATTTCTGGTTTGTTTCTCAGCCAATCACTTCAGATATCATTGCTATAAATTGTATGATAAATATTACAATTGTATTCAAATTAACTCTTCCAGAATCAAAGAGGTACTGGATGTCCTTTACGCCCTGCCCTCAAAGTACAGTATTTCTCTGAACATCACTTATTTTGTATCATGTTTGCAGTTTCTATGTCTCCTCTTCAGATCTGTAGACTGACACATAGATCTGCATAGAACAGAAATGTGGGGACTTCACTGTGGAGTAACCGCTCAACACTACCTCAATTTTACCTGCTTTTCAAAAGGTTTTTGTCTGCACTCATTCTTATACACTCTGACATTTATTCTAGATATCACTTCATAAAATGTTTTTAAACTGAAAGTATATGCTTTGGAAAATTCTTTCTCAAAGCACTACACCTTCAATCTCCCACATCCTGTTTGAAGGCACACCTTTTCTACCCACAGATCCACATCATGCATGTAACATTATCTGCTCTCATATTTACCAACACCTTTGTGTTTGCAAGTTTGATCATTTCACTTATACTTCAGGTAGTTAACATACAGTTTAGATTTTATTAAACTAAAATTCAAAAGGTCTTTAAACACCACTTTGCAGTTGTGATGAATAGAAACCCAAGACAGAAACTAACAAAAACCGTAAAGCTGGTTGTAAAATCAGAAAAATCTCCCGTGGCTGCTGATCTATCCCAGATGATTCTTGTAACTTCAAAATCAGTTGTGACTGTAGGTTTGTCTTTTGAGAAACACGATTTTTGGCTCTGCAAGTGCAGTTACTGAAGTGAGTCCTGTTTTGCACTCCTCAGGCTTTTTCTTTAAGGTAATAACCACAAAAAAAGTAGGGGACAAATACAGTTCCCAGGATAGTTTTACCACTCAGGCTGATACATATCTAGCACAAGCCAGACTTCTGCCTGACAGGTACATTGGCACATTGTCACTTAGGATGCAGTTAGTCGTCTTGACAAGTCAAAACATCTTGGTCCACATCCCCTCATGAGCAGGGCCCATATCCCTATGTATGGCCTACTGCCAGTCCTAAAGCGACTCAGCCCCAAAGGACCATATCTTCAAGTCTGAATGGGACACAAAGGCCCTAAGTTATACTTCATGCATACCAGTAGACTTTACACAGGCCAGGCAGGCTATTTCTCAGAGTACTTTTCAAGTTAAAAGAGAGTAAATAAATTTAAATCATGACTACGGAGTGACTTGAGAGCTCCAAGTTATAATATACTCCATCTTACGCAATGTGTGTTTTTATCCACGTCAGTGAAAACATACAGGGAGCCAACAATTCCTGCTATAACTGGTGGGAGTCGTAGGTACAGATACAAACTGGTTTTACTCTTCAGTATATACAACATACGGAGCCATGCAGTCAGTCAGGAAAATTATTTGTCACTGTTCTGTGGGTAGAGTTCTGATAGCAGTTTTATTCTTCAGTGTTGCAAGCTTTGAAAGTGTTACGACATTATTGTTTCTTTGTCGATTGCCTTGATTAAGATCAAAGTTCGAGGGTTGTATTGTTACCCAAAGATTGCTTTGCTCCTGTTATTTTCAAAGAATTGCATGGATCTGCACTGAAATGCTTAAGAAATGGCAAGCCTTGACTTCGTTCTTGCTAGTATTAATGAAAATCGGGAATGGAACAGTGAAACACAATTAAGCTTGTGAAAAAGAGAAGAAACTCCAGCCCACACATTTTTTTTTTCCATTGTTTCTCTGCTTTGTTATTTACAGAGGGTCTAAAAAGAAATTGCTGGAAAGATGCAACTTGTTTCAAACTGTTTTCATTATTATACAGCCTTTCACTGCTCCTGCTTTTTAGGCCAAAGACTTTCAGAGTAGTTCTGTCTTCAATGCTCTTTTCACTTATCATATAGCTCCACAAGGGAGTTATATGCAGTGGATAATTAAGCATCTTTGCTGATGGTAGTCTGACTAGGGCAAGATTCTTATAGTACTAGTCTTATTTTCTGAGCAACTTTGTCATTCTCTAATTAGAATCTGGCCTTAAGGTCTCTTAGAAATATTCTCCTGAACTCATCTTATTATGCAAACTTTTCTGTGTGTTTTCTGCCATCATACAGCAGTTAATTGCTAATATATATACTTATCAAAAGAAGCTTCCTCTTAAGTGAGCAGTCCTCTTTTCCTAAAAAGAAGAGTTGAAATCTGTTGCACTGAGTAGAACTTTTTTTTTTTTTTTTTTTTTTTTTTTTTGTGAAATGGAATGATATTCTGTTGGTATTGTAGAGGATATAAACTTAATTCTGAGAATGTTGTTTGTGAGCATCCAAAAATCTCCTAGGTAGGAGCCACAGGAGTTTCTGCACTCCTGTTAGTTAACATGTGCTATGAAATTCAAGATCACTCCAAGGTGCAATCATCACTTGGGAAATATGGAACAAAATTCAGTGAACTGAGGCAAGTTTTATAGCTTGATTACATGAAGATTTTGTTAAGTCATACTTCACATACATGAGTTTTCCCTGTAAAGCTAAAGCCTTACTTAACTATTCAAAATTAAGCACACAATTATAGGCTTTTCTAGATTCTAGTCAGACTGCTCAGCAACTTGCTGCATTATTGCTCAGCAGAGTAATTAGTTTTTCTTTTGAAAGCCAATTTGTCCACCCTGAGTGAATCATTTCTTGCCTCTGTCTCGTGTTTTCTTTCATTAGTTTTTACCTACATTCTTGTGAGATAAAATGACCATCCTGTCGTCTTTCAAGCTCTTTGGGCAATTTAAATATTCAGCCCAGGGTAGCATTGAATCCAAATTCATGGCAGAGTTAAGATCCATAAAATTACCTCAGGATTACGAAGTAGGAAGTGCATAATCAAACTACCTTTGCCAAACTTGAACAGAAAATGTAAACACAAAATTACAGCTCAGGAAGATGAAAAAGGAAGCGAGTCAGCAACCATCTCAAATTCACCACAATGCAATGTTTCAGTTCTGCTCTACAAAAATACAAAACACAAGAGAATATGAAGAAAAGTCATCACTAACAGGTTTATACACTTTATAAACAGATACTTTGATAACTGCATCTCTGCAAACAATCTGCCTATGATTGAGAAAATATTTGTTAAATCAAACAAGATGCTCTTGGTAGATCCAGAACTACTGAAATGGGAGGAGAAAAGAAGAAGTGAGGCTCTTGGACCTACTGTAACTATCTGAGGCAGAAGTATGTATTAAAAAAAAAAAAAAAGCTACAGTGTCCTCTAAATGCTATTTTTCCTTACTGTCTAGCAAACACTTTTGCTTTAAGACAGGCATAAAAATTTATGATAGCCCTACTCTCTCACCCACTAATTATTTCTTAGGACAAAAAAAACACATTGTACATTCCTTGGTTCACCCTTTCCCATCCTCACTGTAGTAAAACTAAAGTGTTTGACAGTTACAAGTCATATCAGTGCATTCACAAGAGGAAAAAGAAAAGTTTAGACAAACTCCAAAGCCTTTACAACTAGTAACTACCTACAAACTCAACCCATCAAGAACTCAGGCCAGGCCCTCAAATGCCAGAGAACAATAGAAAAGCACTCAAAATCCTGTCCCAGTGAAGTAGGAAAATTCAGCACCTCCCTTCTATTTTACTAGCTACACCTTCCACTGCAAAGATCACATTTGAGGTGCTGGTGAGAGTGCACCCTGTCTGACCAGAGCAATGGCAGAGACCCGAGCAGCCCAAAAGACACTCATGGAAATTATGGGAAAAAGGAGTCATGATGTGGGTGGGATATTTTAAGAGCTAAAATAGTCCCTCTATCTGATTTTAAAGGAGGACTGTAATCCTCAACAGTTGTTGGTTTTACACCTCTAGTTCCCCTCTTTGATTTTATCAGAACGATAAAACAGACGAGAAGCACTCATCTGGCTTTTACTTACAGATTAACAGCTGTGCAGCCAAGGCAATCTAGTAAATGGATGATGTCACAGTTCCAAATCTTTTAGCTTGCTTAAAAAATGCCTCTTGGCTTTCTATGGTGTAATTTTCCTGCAACATATTTTTCAGGAGAAGCGTGTTAAACCTATGGTAACAATGCACATCCTGTCAAAACAAGGAAACATTTTGTTTGCATTACAGCAACTAAACTTGCTGAAACACCATATGAAGCACAAGGTTCCAGCTCATCAAATGTACTGTATATTCATTATATGCACAAGTACTCCTCATGCATATCAAAAATCAGTCCATGACTACAAGGGAAGTATAAAATAGCAAGGCAAATTTTATACTCTTACTTGCTACCTGACTTGTGATGGAAAGGCAAAGTGGTTGTTGTAAGGATCATATGCCATGCACAGAAGTACTGAAGACACAGATGAAGATTACCTAGAGTATATTTCCCTGTTTAAGGTGACAATTGGATAAATTTGGTCACTTACAAGAGTTTTACTTCCGACAGCCTTTGGAATTAGTAACACTAGGAATGCTGCTGTAGGAGTATTCATAGCTGAAATGGATACTGTAATACTGAATGACAATTTACATTTGTGGCACAAAAGTGGCACTCAGTTATTTTGTCACATTGCTCCATGCAATGGCAGAGGGAGCCAAAATGGTACAATACCACCTACAAATTCTAAGGCCTATTTTCTCCATCTATGTACAGGTATTCAAGTTGCTATCAGCTCTAATACCATTTCTAGGAGAAATAGCATGACATACCAACAACTCACTGGAGGAACATAGAGCAGCCTGTCAAGTTCTGGCTGTCAGAAAGACCCAGTTTGTTGGTACTCAAATTACTGGAAAGCTAGATGACTTGGATGCAGCTGAAAAGGCAAAAAAAAGTAGTCATCTACCTTAATAACCAAAGGAAAATCACCAGAGGTGGGTAGCAAAATAAATACTGTTGAAGATCATCTACTCCCTGCTATCCTCAGTTACCAAATAAAAAATTGAAGTCATCATTTGGTTATTGAATGCAACAAGATATATATCTGTACAGACTTCCCTCAGATGGAGAATAAATAGGTGAAAAGTGACTCTGGAATTTACTTCAGAAGTTTTTAAAATCAATTTCATTATTTGAACCCTGATACCTATGATCACTTGCAGCAAATTCTGAAAACACAAACTTTTTTTGAGGACAACTGGAGAAAAGTTTTTCAGACGTTAGCAGCAAAACAGAGAAAGGAAATGGCTCTCAATCAACATTAAAACTGCATCTATTTAAAAGTTCTAGCTATACCTCAGAACAAGTACATGCAATCTTCTATACCTTCATCATTAAGAATTGCCAGTTAGTAAAGTGCTATTATGTGCTTTTTATAGATGTGGAAGAGTATACAGGGAGCCTGACTAACTTGTTCAGTGTCATAAACAGATCATGTAGTAGAGCTGAGAATTAAACTTTATTCTGGTAAGTCTCAAATCAATGGCATAGTTCGTGAGTTCTTTAAATAAGAATCATTTAACAGGGAAAAAGAAGAGGCAAGAGAAAAGGAATATTTTATCACTGGAGATAAAGAATTGGAAGTGTTAGCAGAAACAAAACTCAATGCAACTTAATGTAGGCAAGTACTATCAGAGACTTCTAATAAAGAAATTAATCTGACCGTAATGAAACTAAGAGGGAGGAATATTTTTAATTCTATATTTAAATGGGAAATCAGATTACAGTTTTAATACGATACAGAAAAGCAAATATTATTCATTCCCAACTATAGTTAGAAATGATATAGGAATGTATCACAAGGTCTTCACAGCATTTAAAGAACAAAGGAGAATTCTTTTGATTCAGACTCATTATCCATTCTACAGCGATCGAAAAAGATCAGCAAATTCTAGCCTACCTACATACGTATCTCTTGTTATCACTTATGAAATGATAAAAGCTTATCAGTTAGGAGTTGTCCTGTGAGAATAAAAATTTAAAAAGGGAGGATTTCAACATGAAATGATCAATAATTTAGTTTCTAGTTCTTATTTCTATGCAAATCAATTCCATAATCCTGGTCCATTTATTAACTGAAGTCCAAACTGAATAAACTTGATCACACAAATTCAGGCCTCTAACTTGACATAAAAATGAGAAAACTACTCGGGATATTCAAATCTGACAGATGGACTAAGTCGCTTAGGTACCATAAAACTGAATACATTAAGAACAAGGAGATTTCAAGATATCCAAAAGGAAACTAAAAAACATAGTGGGTTTTGATATCCTGAACATTTTGCTTTTTTTTTTTTTTTTTTTTACAGATATACTCCATAATATGATAATTTCCATGAGAATACCGTTGCACACTTTTTATTTATTCATGCATTCCACATATTCATGCCTGTCAGGAGATGGCTGCATTACCATTTATTTTAGCAGATATACTATGATACGCCTCCAAACAATACCTCTTTTAATGGTTTTGAAACACGAACAGCATACATTCTTTAAAATTATCCCCATTTAGCATGACCTGCTTAAACCGCTAATTCCCGTTCTTAGATATGTCTGCGGCGTGGTTGGTGCATGGCTTAAGGAAAAGGTACTACAGAAATCTTCAGTCTGGCCTGTTTCCAGTTTTCCCCTCCAGCAAATATTTTCTGTTTGCTTCCTTGTTATTTTTCAGCTATATTCTCTGCTGTAACATAATTCACACAGAACAGTTTATATTTGTTGTTGTCTCAGATGACTACAATTAAAATCTTTTGCTGCCACTAAATGTGGCCATTGTTGTGTGTTCACTAAACAAGCATTGTGAATGAGCCATGAGAAAGGAAGAACACATACTTGCAGCAGAGAAAATAACACAACAATCCTATGCACTTTCCTCCTTCAATCAATGAAACAACACAACTCCTCCCCTCCCCTCCCCCCCAAAAAAGGAGTGATTCCAGAATAGCTAGAAGCTCCGACTGAAAAATTGGATGAGATCTTCC
Source organism: Numida meleagris (assembly GCF_002078875.1). Taxonomy (NCBI): domain Eukaryota; kingdom Metazoa; phylum Chordata; class Aves; order Galliformes; family Numididae; genus Numida; species Numida meleagris. The sequence continues at coordinate 6,950,161 of NC_034427.1, read as the reverse complement.
TCCTGGTGCTCCCAGTTTGCTGTAAACTGGCTTGGAATACATTCTCCTAATACACATTTAAATGAACACAACACAGGAAAAAAGAATCTGTTAAGAAATAATCTGAGTGTAAGTCTGCATTGTTCAAAGAATTATTCCAAGCAGTATTCTGACTGCATATCCCCATGTGAGAAACTCTGTTCATCATCCAAATGACTGTAATTAATTGGGAAAAAAAAATAACTGAAGGCGATTACTGGGAAACACATGGGAGGTGAGATAGACTATTAAATTTATTTCCAAGAGGAGATGTGGGAAGCGTTACATTTCCCTGTCCAAATAACCATGGTTAATATACATTGATCAACTACTGCTTCAAATATATGCATGGCTTTTCAGTTTATCAACATCTCAAGCCTTTGTGCCAATTGTTCTGACATGTTCTCAATAAATATAATAATAGCAAAAGGACAAAAAATAAATGGGGAGATCCATCTTTCACTGACTACTAGCACCTCAGAAGATCAATACATGTCATAACATTCTTATCACTGGGGAAAGGGAAATCTTTTTATGGCAATAAAGCTTTAGCATTTTACTTATTAATTTAGATCAAGTGTGACAGATCCAGGAAATTTCACATTGGTGCATGAAAAACACAACATTTGTCTAAAATAATTGTGAAAAACTTTTGTGATCTCAAGTGAAAACTTCTGCCTGTTACATGAGCTTCACTGGTTAAGGTGGGAGATTCCATTTTTACTGCATGATGGGATTCTATAAAATAAAGCTGCTTTATATTAACATTGGGAGAATAACCAAACGCCGTTTTCTTTAACTGGAAAACAATAATTGTCATACCAAATAATACAATACTGCCAAATGTAGGCTGGAACTTAGTTGCTATAAGTAGTGGGCAACAGAAGGAGCTTCAACAGAAGGTGCTGAAGTGTTCGTAAGGTGCTGTGTTCTCATCTGGAATTTTTGGGAGTTGATTTGGGAATCTCAAATTCTGCTTTCTCAAAGACAAATATTATTTGTTACTTTAAGTAGGGGGGTTGATAGTCCTTTTAGTTTTAAGTTGATCTATTGAAATTGAATATTATTATAATTATTATTATGCATATACCTTTTTTCAAGAGCTGACAATTGCAATTATGGGTATATCTGATGGTACTCATTATCTCCAGAAGTTACCAACTGTTAATTTTTACAACCAAGTTGAGAAAGAAGTTATTAATTTCTTTTGGAATATGCACAAACTAAGAAACATAAGGGTTAATTAAGATTCCCATAATACATCAGTGGCAAATAAAATCCACGCCATCTCAACTTTCAATACTGAGTTCAGTCAGCATTTGTACAGAGTGATAAGTGAAACATCTTTTCCCGCAAAGATAAATTCAGCTCATTTTCCTGATTAGAGTAAATATTGATAGGTACTGTCTGGTTGTGCTAAATAATGATGCAGACATCCCCGTTATTAGTTGTCAATTAACAAGACTATCAGCTGGGACTTAAAAACTAAATCTGTGTAGTTTGCTTTGAGCCTATGAGCTACTGCTTAGACTGTGAAGGTTTGAAGGCAGCTCAGATATAAAAAGTATATATAGGTTGTGTATGTTCATGAAAAAAAGATGATATCAGATATAGTTGACTTTTTGCTCAGCCAAGGACTGGAATTTATATAGGGCATATTTCAGGAAAAGACTATGGCTGTATTTTACATTGGGCTGCGCTACCACAGTGGCAATACTAATATTTGGCACAAGGGAACACTGTCATGTCAGGCAAACTCCAGCTGTCCACTCCACCTGTCACTGCCTTCATCGTCAAGTTTGTAGCAGAGGAGTGGGCAGAGGAATGTCAGAGTGGGTAGAGGAATTCCTCACGGAGGAATGTCTCCGAGCACGTTAGTGAGGATTTGGGAGTGTGGGCCCAAGGGAGAGGAGGATAGGAGAGGGAATGGGGAAAAGGGGACAAGCAAATTAGAAAGAAGGCAAGGATTACAAGGGGGTAGGATGGGAAGAAAACACGATCCTGCACAGAGAATAGAAAGGAAATAATAGGATAAAGAATTAAAAAGCTGTTGGGCCCCCAAAGGTATATTTGCTATTTGGAAAGAAATGAAACGCACATTTACTTGAAAAACATCCTCAGGGGAAGGTTCTTTTAAGGTAAATCTAGATGTCTCTCGGCTGCCTGCCATGTCAGTTTGAAATGATTCTCCCCCTGCTTCCCTCTCCTCCCCCCGAGTAATGACATCAAGGCATGCACGATGGAATCCACCTGATGTCATCATCTGCGGCTCAGCCATGTGGCTCTCAAAAACAAAGCTAAAAGGCTATTCAGGGAGCAGAGCAGAGGGAGATTCAGCAAGAGATATTTACCTCTCGAATGAGAGACATTATCTCCTTTGAACATTGTCATGCAAACCTCAAGGTGAATAAAACCTTAAAGATCAACACACAGAGGCTGATTCTAGTTGTTTCTCTAGCCAGATGTCATTATTGCGAACAGAAAGAAAACACTCTGAAAACAGAGATGAAAGTGCAGGTGAAAAAAGAATCCTCACACTACTTCATCATGATCTTGTTCTTACAATCAATTAACACCGGAAGGGAACAACATATCAAAGTTGACACATACAATACATTGACACGGTAAGGGTTAGTGTAACAGACTATGCTAGCTAACAGACGAGGTCTCTTACACCGGAAAGCACTGGGCCTCTGTGCTGACCTGAGGTGATCACCTTGCTCACCTTAGCAAGGAATTCTGGTGCCCTTGGTGGAGGCATAGTCACGATGAACAGCAAATACACATTTTGAGTTGATAAAGAATGACTTGGAGCATTTTCATGATCTGTAGATAAGCATCTATACTGGAGAAAGTCAGGAAAGATTTTCGAGATGGGTACTCCTACACTTTGAGGAGGACTTAACATCAGTACTCCCTCAAAGACATTACTTCTGTGTTACATGAGAAAAAATTGCATGTTCACTCACTATTCAGCCTAATTTTTTTCTGAAAAGTATCTTCAGATAGAGGTGGATATGACATCTATCCACAGTCAAGTGCATCTTCATCCAGAGGTAATAGAAGAAGTAGCCCAAAGGACGTATTTCCCCTGCGCTTCTTATCTCTGACCCTACAGCTGGTCTTGAGGGAAACAAACCAACAAACCAAAATGCCACAGCAACTTCGCTCTGCTTTGAGTATTGAAACACCGAACATTTTTTGCAGCTTTATATTTAGTCTAGGTACATTCTATTTCTCTTAGTTTAATAAAACTTTGGTCTATAGATAAGCACCTCCCAGCATCATCCCAGTTTTCTGAGGTTTGGAATATGCTAGTGCATGCCCTTTTGGGAAATTTGAAATTGCTTTCCAATCTTTTGTCATAAGCAGTATGCCCTATACCTGTGAAGAGATTTTCTTTTCAGTGTAAAAGATTATTTTTTAGAACATAACAGTGTGCATAGTGCCATTTAATTTTCTTTCAAGAAGAGTCGTCCCCTTCAGTTTAGCTTTTATTTAGCTTCTGAAAACTGTGCTTTAAGCTTTTCAGATGTGCAGACACAATTTTGAAAAGCTGGTTCATTAATTTTTTCCAATTATTTCATCAACTGATCATACAATAAATGATGAGATTGAAATTACAAGGAACAGATGATATAAACCTACAAAAACATGAGAATGCCAATCAAAGGCCAAATAAATCTTAATCACGCTTTTCCTTTCAAAGGAAATCAGTATGGTGTGCTTTCATATTTCTGTATTTCTGTTTTCTCTGCTAACAGACAGGATATTAATCTTAAAAGATCTAATGACCAGCCTCTATAGCCTGTTCTGTGAAATGGCACAACTGAATAATACTTGGAAAAAGACCCACAAATGCAAAGCAGAACTGAATCTACCTCATTCAAAATAGTGAAGGCAGACTACAGGAATGTGTTACAATCACACATTTTTGCAAAGATAATGATAAGTAACTCTCTCAATTCTTTTCTCATTCCTCTAGGAATTTGTCTCTGCTGTTTCTCCTCAGTAATTTCATACAATCCAAAGCTAACCGACTCCTTTCACTGGTGTTTTAATTAAAATATCAGGATCACATGCAGAATATTTAAGCTAATTTTAGGACATGTTCATAGTGCTTTTATAGAATGTCATTAAAACTCACTGCAGGTGCAGTAAAATTTGCAATTTTGTTTTTGACTATTTGTCTTCTGTGAGTGATGTTTCAAGGGCATATCAGAAACATGCTAAATCATGAAAGACACTATTCAGCAAAATCAAGCTTTTCCAGTGCTGAGTAATTAAAGCTCTGCAGGCTTCTGAAGCTCTCTACAGAGCTTAATCCTCACTGAAATTAAAATAAAATATCTGTTTACCACTATTACAGAAATTCTTTATTAGCTTTGCATTCTTGACCCTTTCCCCAACGAGTCATGAGAAATCTGCATGCTGCTGCACAATGGGGGAAGAGAGTGCTGCACTGATGTTACGATGATAAGGGTCCCATGTCAAAGGGCTGCCACATACTTGGAGTCCGACCTTTCCTCTCCTTACACCCCAGTTGTCAAAATGAGAATGATAACACATCATTAAGGCACAGGAGATACAGAATGCCAGAAGACCTGTACCCCCTGGAAAACAAAACAAAACAAAACCTGTAGCTTTAATATACTTTTATCTAAAAACAGCTGTAAATTTGCAAAAAGTATTTAGCACCTCAGGGAACTGAGTTTAGTACAAATAAAGAAATGTTGAAAAATATGAATAGTCAACCACTATCCTGGGAAGCCGGCTGTGGTAAGGTAACTGCTTCATTGATGACTTTCTATATCTATTTCCTAGGTAGGTTCAGTGTAGCCAGTTCCACAAAATGAATCCGCAGGATGAGCAAAAGTCATTGCATAAAGTTAATATAGTTTAGAGTCTTGCAACAGATGAAAAAAACCACAAGTTTTCTTTCACAGTATTTCATTTCTCCCAGTCTAAATTAAACTTCAAACATCATACACTGCATAGAGCCTGGAGCTCCCCTTAATATACCTGTTTCCACAGGAAGAAGCAATTGTTTCTCAAGACACGATGGTGAAAACAATAGAGAGAGAGCAGTGATGAATTTGGTAAAGATAGCAAATGTAGCACCCTGCCATTCTTGCATGCTGCGTCCTGCTTTGCATTCTTGTGCCATATACAATGTCCATAATCCACAGATGTTGACAAAAATACAGAGCTATGCCAAAAGAAAAAGAAAATCTTGCTCCTTGCATGTGCATTAGGTCCCAGCAAAACCCATATCAAGTGATGAAACAAACTTAAATGCTAATCTACCTTTGGATATTTTGCTACCTGCAGTCATCTCTACCACAGAAGTCATACCGGTCCCTTCTTTGAACACTGACAAATCAAACTACAAATGCTTCGCTGGCAGTTTCCAATGTTACCAGAAGCTACTATGTTCCAACAGAGCATAAATTAACAGCACACATCATTGCTTCTAATTGCCTGCAGATGGGGTTCAGACAGCCATTTTGGACCCACTCATGAAGACCGGAGGCAGACTGACATCGGCAAGCTCAGAAGTAGGACTACTGCCAGCATCAAAGGTGAGAACCCAAATGACACAGAGTAGAACTGATGATGTGCAGGTTGGCTGGTAAAGTAGCAAAGTAATGTGGCTATGAGACCACAGCACCCAAACACTCTGCCTGCACTCTTATGAAAGTGGACAAGAAATCACTGTACCAGCAACCTCTCCTCTCTCAGAGCGCTAGCAGCAACTGCTGTTGGAATAGCGTGCTGAATGGAAGCACAACAGATGAAGGAGACTCTGCAGAGTCGAGCAGAATTCACCCAGCACGCCCATGGGAGCACAAGCACACGACAGTAGAAATAAACATTCTCAGCCTTGCCGCATTTTGGCATGCCACTGACATCTTGCTAATTCAATGGTGACAAACATTGGCTGTAGAAAAGGCTGGGTAAACAAAATGTTAAAAGATGTTTGAATTTGATCCAGCAGAGAAAGGAAGAGAGTGTCCAGACAATAAAGGAATATATGGATTAGTCATGCGCTTTGTTCATACGATGCCTCTGTTCAGCTAAACTTGCCCTCCCTGACCTGCCTTCAAGATGTGTTATCATATTTTCTCCGAGTATTATTTTGGAAAAAAACAAGACAAGCAATTCCTTTTTATTGATTTCTTCTGTCAGGTTTCTTGATGTAGAAGTACATTTTATGATCAAACTTCAGTCTTTACTTTTATGGTGGTAAACAATATAGTGTGTATCTTTTTTATTTTATTTTTATTTTTTCGAAGAGTACATGCACTTGTGATGAAGGAGATAGAATAAATGGGTTACTTCAAATCATTCAAAGTTCATTCTTGATATATTTCCTGTTCTTCTATCTCAACCTACTTTAAAGTAACCCTCACTAGGAGTTAACAGTATAGCATTGCCCAGAAGGTAAAACAAAAAAGCAGAAATGATCTTAAAACTTTCTTTCCTAATTGCCAATTAAATATGAATTAAATCTTATTTAATTTGTACATCTGCATTGCAGTTGAATACTACCAGAGCATGAGCTGCAGCTCTCTGATATGCGCCTAATGAAGTCACCCACTAGGAAGGCATGCATGCACATTCATGTAGAAATGTAACTACTGAATTTAATTCACGGTGCATTTTTCCTTTCTTAAGAAACAGGCTTTCTATCCTGCTGTCTAAAACATCTGTACATGTTATTAATGTTATTACATGTTATTAATTACTAACACAAAACCAATGTTATGTCTCTGCATGAAGGCATTAGAGAAGGGCACACGGTTTCTTGCGTAACTTTGAAAGAAAAGGACTGGCTACAAAACAAGAAGATGTAGCAGGTATGTACACTGTCACCTCTAACTAGAAATAATTGTGATGTCTCCCAAAAAAACATTCAGGAAAGTTCTTTTAAAGAAACAAAGACATCTGCACTTCCTTTAAGAGAAGATCATATGTAAACGTGTTGACAATAGTTAGTATCTACTAGACATATTTATATAATAAACCTAAAAGAGAGTAGTTATACTGTAACTCAATATTTTCTTTTGCAAGACAATAGGGAAGGATGGAAGAAAGAAACATGCAGCACCTGACTGCTACAGAATGTGGAATCACAGCATTCATCTATAATTTACGAGTTACTGCAACGGTTCGTATACAGTTGGATCATATAGTTTTCACCCCAGTAGCTAGGGTAACTCTGACAGAAAGTTTCCTATTCTTCACAAAATGATGTGGATCATTATTGATATTTCTCAAAATTCTTAATAGGAATATAGAGATATGCAAACCTACAGTTCCTTGTAAGCAGCACTGTTTAACAGAATTATTTCAAGACCACTGAATTCTTGCAGAATTCTATGTGATGGTGGCAGGGGAAACAAAGAATCTATTCCAATTGAAAAGAGAAGTTGTAAAGCAAGAAATAAAAGCAGAAGGTTTTTTTTTCCCCCACACAAACCTAATATAAATGCATTAAATGATTATTTTATCTAAGCTGAAATTACATTTTAAAGAAAATTCTGGACACCATTTTAGGAATAATGTGAATGAAATGACCGATTATTCAAACGCTGGGTTCTTTTCTTGACCTCAGCTGAATGTCGAGAAATAACAGACTGCACAATCACACAGTGCTGGGTGCACTCCGCCTCATTAGGAAGACATACATAGAGTGAAGTGCGTGTTAATGCTTTTAATGGTGGATGAAAAAGTATACATTCTCTATCACAAATATTATGAGAAAAGAAGCTTCTTGTTGTCAATTATTGATTACTTAATCAATAGGCAACAGCAAAGAGAGTACTCTAAAATACCACACCTCAGCAGATCTGAAAAACAAGAGTTCAACCCCACAGGTTTTTTCAGTAAGGGAGTGCAGGCTTTTTTCCTTTCAGGAAAAGACAAATACAATAATGACTGACCTCAGCAGAAGCCCTTATGCACAGAACGTTTATAAACAACATTCCCAGTTGTTTTGATATTTCCAGCAAAATTCAGAGAGCTCACAACAGTATTTTCCTTGGTCAGTGCTCTCTTAGGTCTGCATTCTTGGCTCCTCTGTTATTATGGTAACACATCCGCAGGTCATTACTTTGTTAGGAACAAGAAAGCATCTTTCCTGCCCCTTGAACAACACTTGGACCTGCTGTTAAAAGGCAGAACTCAGCTTAATTTTCATTTGGGCTTTGCCACTTCTTCATGCATTTTCAACATAACAAGGTTCCCCAGAGTACTTGCTTTGCATCCTTCCTGGACGAACAGCACAGATATATGCTTTGTGCCATAGCTAAGGTGTAAGTTCTATCCCTTCCCACTTGGTCAGTGGACAAGCAGCAAGATCACATTTGGCACGCATCAGATCATAGAACGTTTTCTGCAGAATGCTACCTTTAAACAGAATTAATAACAGAAACCTGAAGAACCAGCAAATTATTCAACAACAGAGTGACTACAGAGACAAGATGAAGGTACACTGATGTCCCCAGCTGTCTCATAGAATCAGCTGCTTTCCAAACAACTGCTGATGCGCCCACTTGCAAATAAGTGCAATGTCTCAGCCAACCACAATGCAGTTCTGAGATCAGTATGCATTCCTAAAAGACCATTTTAGTGCTCCACAGGCTAATAGAACATCGCAAAACACAGCACGTGGTGCTACAGTTCAAGATTATTTTACCGGCTGCCACAGGTGCCATCCTAATACCTGGAGGAGTCTGCTCCAGACTTCCTGCCTCTCAGTCAGGGTGCAGACAGGCTCTTTTGTCACCAGATGCATACGGTACATTTTCAAAACCAATTTCAAGTTAGCTTGGAGGCCAATTGACCTACCCTCCAACCAAATTATTCGTTGGTGAAAATTAAGATCCAAATCACCAGAGACTGCCAAATGGAAGGTACAACTCCCTACACATCATTTTTTCAAGGCAGAAAACAAGCCAAATGCAAACTGAGGTTAATGCAATATATACAAGAAGGAGAAATAAGATTAGATGTGATGTGTGTGCCAAGAGGCCTTCTGCAGGCAAGGGAAAAAAGAGAATAAGGTTAACATCTTTGATTTTTCCCCTCCCCCTCCACTAGAACAGAGTCCTCAGCAGCAAGGTCAATTCTAACCTTATTTCCTTATTTCTCATAGTTATTTCATTACCTTCATTCCCATTTTTTAAACTTCACAGCAAAAATATTTTTTCTAGACATCTTTGTGATGAGGGATCATTTAAAATAATTAACATGAGAGATACAAAGAAATAAACCTCACTGAAACAATAGCCACCTGCAACAAATATTCTAAGGCAATGCACCCTTTTCTTCTTCTGAATGGTTGCTGCCTCTCTCACGAAAACATTAACATTTCGAACACAAAAAATGATGTAATTAGCAAGACTTTTCTCTATTTCTGTTCTCATTATTGCTGATTACCAGAAATTATCAGTCAAATAATAGCTTTCTCTTTTCATGATCAATTTATTCACCCTCCATCTGATTGCTCTGGTGATGAACTGAATTTTAGGTTCTTGTGTCTATGGCACTTTGAAAGAGTGAAAAAAAAAAAGGGGGGGGACAGAGAAATTAAACAGTGAGTATGTGTGAAGTGTCAGAAAGCATCTAAATTATTCTTGCCCACTTATAATTTTCTTTTTTTTTTTTTACAGTTTTCTTAACATCACAGCTTCTAGAATGATCTGATTCATCCAGATTTCATTTAACTACAACAATGAATTAAAAAAACATCTCAAAAGTGAAAAGGTTGAACGTATGTTTTCCAAATAAGCTTGAAATGCCTGAAAGCCTTAGGAGCTGTGGAAAAATAAAATCATTTCCTAAAAACATTTAAAAAGAGCCCCCAAATCTTATCTCCAAGCCACGCTCATCGTTTTGGGGTGATAAGTCTGATTTTCCAATAGTAGGGTAAGACTGTGTTACCATAGCAGCTGGCAAGAAGTGGGAATTGTGGGGATTGCTTCCACTTCTATGCCAAAGCACAGCTAAGGTTGAGCAGTTGCAGCAAAAGCTATCTGGGAACACTGCTAAAATAAAAAAAAAAAAAAAAAAAGAAAAGAAAAGAAAAAAGAAATAGCACCCAAACACCTGTGCTGAGTTCTGTATTGCCAGAGCTATACTGCTACTACTATCCAGCCACCTAATTTACATCTACGTGGCATACATCTTTGCAAGCTGCATTCAATCTTTAGGTTCTTTCCCAGATAGCCCTTTTGTTCCTACAAAGGTCAGGAAGTCTCGGAGCACTTAAGGCCCTGCTGTTGAGGATACAGTTGAGCAGGTTCACCTACTGCCTGGGAGAACACCCCCACCCCAGCCCCCTCCAGGGAGCAATTCCCTGCGGGCACGACTGCAGCTGCCATACTTAAGACCAGGCAAAATGATTTGCTTTTCAAAATGGAGAAAAAAACCTACTATTCTCAGCCTGAGACTCTGCATTTTAAGCTTTAGCCTGAAGCAAATTATTAAGGCAGAGTTACTGTCTAAATCCCTGGAAATAGGGGGTTTATAGTGAAAATACTGACAGATCCATAACTATAGCCATGCAAATAGAGCAGATAAAAATATGTATAAATGATAATGTAATTTAATGGCTTAAAGAATTTTTACTGGGGAGGAGGGTAATGTCTGTTTTATTTTGACAGTGTAAAATGTCAGAGCAGAATCCAAGGATGTAGCAGAGTCATACTCTATACTTCTTGGAGATTATTTGACAAGAACAATTTCAGTGTTCTATTTAATGCACTTACGACAAATTTAAGTGATGAATTGATGCCTGAGAGACAGTGTGGCTAGAATTAGGAGAACAAATTCTCTTGTTATGGGAGCAGCTACAGCCCAGTTCAGTGCTGATAGGCATACTAAAAGTTAGGTAAAGGAAATCTGAAAAGAGTATTTCTGTCAGTGGCACTGACAGTGGAAAGCTATATATTTATTAAGCCATAATGTCACCAGGTTATACTTTCAAGTACCTCAGAGGCAGCGACTCTTCAAAGTCTGTGGGTACAAGGAAAAGATCAGAGTCCTTTTGGAAAAGGTGGTTTGCTGAGAAAACTAAACATTACAGCACAACTCAAGATGTCATTTTCAGTCAAATAACACATTATTTCATTGAATGCCTCTAATACGGAGCAAAATTGAACAAATCATTTAGTAAAAATGAACTTTCACGTAATAACAGTGGAACAAAGTCAGGAATTACTCTAGAAATCTGATATTTGTACCCTCTTTCATGCTTGGTCAATAGCTACAGCCACGTGGAATGGTGCAATTCCTGGAGGTCTAATCTCACCAACGTTCCACACACAGGATTTTAGGGGAAGATGTACATCCATGAAGAATACCGCTCTGGATATTTTTAAAACACAATGGCAGAGGAAAGCCATATGCAACAAATGTCTCATAGAGCAAACTTAAAGTGAATCACTGCAGCTCCCAAAGACTTTCTGGGCAGAAGTCTGGTGCAGGCTTCCTGTTCTCAACATCATGAAAAGCACAAAGACATTTCTCACTGGTTTTCAGCAGAGTTGAACAGGTGACGTGCTGCTAGAGACTCACAAGCTCAGAAAATGCATTTGTTTTATAGGATACACAAAATCTTAGAGATCTCAGTAAGTCAGCAGAAGGGAAAGAGCTGCATCTGAGTTTGTAGGCTTTCCAGAGTGATCAGAGTTTGGAGGACGATGAGTTTTTATTGAAATGCTCTAAACTATTTTCCCCTGGAAATGAAACATTCTTATTGATAGCACTGAAAGAGACGTACAGCTAAATGATTAGGTCAACATGCTGCATCTGAGACACACCATAAAACTGGCATCAGCAGAGATTTAAGTTAGGATACAGTCTAACACAGAAGGAGAACAGAGATGCGTGTTGCTATACCCCAGGCCTTTCAAGATTGAAGAAAGGACTAACACTTGCTATCAGAAGGGCATCTTGGTATTCACCACAGAAAAGTACACCAAAAAAATGCTTTTCTTCTGTAGCAGATTTCATCATTAACGGCTTGGAATTCAGCAAAATATTTAAGCTGCTCCACTATAAAATTTCAAAGAACAGCAAAGGTATTTTTGGGGACTGGAGATATGGGACTGAAATATAGGTATAACTCTTGCCTCTAACTTGAGACTTGATAAATGGGATCCATGAAATCTGGGTAGAAAACTCGATCCTGTTCATTCAGAAGACTGATCCTCACCCAGCAGATAGGAAGCATCAGTACTTTATTACACACTGATTACAGCTATTGCCTGTTGTCCTGATACATCTTGGTATCATAATTTGTGCAATTACCACCTCAGGCAGATCACGTAGCACACCCTTGGGAAGGATGATTTAGGGAGATGAGACACATGGCTGATAAATACTAAGGGTAGAGCAATCTAAAATGCGGGAGTTGTAAAGTTCTGCCTGATAAATATGCTCAAAATTGTCCACGTAATATATTACACTTTTTTTTTTTTTGTCCATTTGCAAAACAGAAATTATTTTTTCCTCCCAGAGTTTGGAGAAATATGCAAATGCAAGTGCAAGAGACCATTTACTCTGCACAGGCATACCTAAATTAAATACTTATGACTGCAAATCTTAAGAGGTGATACCCCTAAGAATACTGGATGTGTAAACTAGAGGTGAAGCTATGAGTGCATATTCAGACTGAGAATCATACTAAAAGAAGTTCAAGGGGAATGCAGCAGAACCTACTGCTCTTACTACTTCTTGTAAGCTTAATACATTAATGAAGTTAGAAGATGGGATGAAAAAGATTATATATGCTTGTAAATGGAGATGATATACATTTTTTTCCAAATTCTTCATATTTTGAGTTCAGTGTAGTTGTAGAGTTACACCAGAAAGAAGGATTTATTAAATACAAATATAAAAATTCTCTCAATCAAGAAGAAATGTGACCAATAATTCAGAGAGCACACTCAGAAAATCATGCTATTGCAGCTATGGAATCGTGTGCCTATGCCTGTGGACATCATGAAATCTTCAGACCAAAGATCCTGGGCAACTTACTCAACTTTTATGAATTTAAGAGGAAAAGTGGAAATTATTTCTTGATTCCTCCCCCACTCCACCTCTCTCTCTTATAAAGGCCATTACCACTAAAATTTAACATTACCTTCTATGATTGTAGTCAATATTTTTGCTTTTCGAAAAGAATACAGAAAATTTCTAGCCCTTTAAATAAAAGTCAAAACAGGAATTATCCCAAGTTATACTAATTCTTAGGGATCTGAAGTCAATAATTAAAGCAAGAAAAAATTACCATTGCTACGTGGTTTCATTCCCTTATTTTTCTATTTTATCAAAAGCCACAACAGAATCCTCTCTCCTTTTGGTGATGAAATTAATCTGAAGCATTTAAAGGAAGAACCGTGTAGTAGCTTGCAAAGCACTGATTGTTTGGGCATGCAGGTAGCTAAAGGACTGCTCGCAAACACATGGTTATTTATTTCCACTAACCAGGCACTAATACAGGCTGTTTGCTACTTTAGAAACGCATCAAGCTTCTAAAAGAAAAGGAACCACAAGTGCATGGAAGGAAGGAAGGGAGGAAAAGGAAACAGCCCAATACAGCATGTAGAAGCACTAGCATACTGAATACCAAAGTGGCTTGCTAGATTTTTTTCACTGTCACTCAGCAAATCCCTAAAGACTGTCTCAAGCTCCAAGACACTCCTCTCTCAAAAGGAGGCAATACTTTTGATGGGTAGTCGAAAAAAAACTGAACATATTTTAGGGCATATTTTTTTGTAAAACAACCGTGTAATCAAAGATGTGAGGGCAGGAACCTGACCCTCTGCTAGGAAACATCACACTTCTGGACCACCAAAGAACATTTTCAGGTTGGGATTTTTTTTTTTTTCTGAGCAGGCAAATCTTAAGTGAAAGGAGCGGGTGTTGAATTATGGTGTTAAATAAGAGTAATTCCCTCTGATGGGATCTCACTAGGGATCCTCAATAGCTCATTTGAAACGGGTGCTGTACAAATCACAGTCATCACAAGATCTCTTGTATGCTAATGAAGAACGTTGACTTCACTACTCAGTTATTCAGGAGTGAATGAAGTGATTTACAATCAGTGAATGCAGCTAGGGGTCACAGATGCTGAGCTGGCCACAATGAGGCAACAGCAACAGAATAATGGCTGGATTCGGTACTCACAGAGGATAAATGTTTAAGAAAAATAGGGGAATTGCTTACAGAATATTTTCTACACACAGACACACATATATATAGTAAATATATGACCTGCTCTGTCACAATCATTTATTTCCTCAGTTTTTTTGCAATATGTTTATTTTTTTTAAAGAGTGAAGTGCTTATTTTTAAGCCTTTTTTTTTAAGAGCAGAGAAAAGATCATGATAAATTCATAAGCAAAATAATCCAAAATAATATTTTACCCTCTTCTAATGAAAAGTAACTGAACGCTTTTTGAATCAAATTTTATGAGCATGCAGTCCTTGCTTGAGTACATAGAGATAGAGCTTCAACATAATTTTATCTGTTTCCTGGGGTTTAAGCTCCTCAAAAATAAATAAATAAAAAATTACTGGATAAGAAGAAAGCTGACACAACCTTATCTATACTAGTGCAAATGGAAACAATTATACTAGAGGATAGGCTGTGGTTTTTGAATTTGCATATACAGCGGGCTTATTGCTAGTGATCGCTAATTTTCATTTATCAGGCATTCCCTTAACAAATTCAGTGGAAACAAGGAAATGAAGGCAAAGCAGGAAAGGACACAGAGGATGTAACATTTCCAATCCTGATCAGGGAGCAATGAAGAAACTGAATCTTCAAAAACATGCAGGTTCTTACACTGAGGGATGTTTTCACAGCAATGGAAGTACCTGGTTAAAAACTGTGATTGTTGGACAGTGGATATGTGCCAAACTTTGACAAAAGCATGAGACATCCTGGACAGGGAGAGGGAGGAAAGGAAGAAATGTATGTTGCCAAAGTGTCAATAAAGTTTGTAAGCTCAAGTTGCTGTAGCAGAGGGCAGGGCTGCAGAAGAAATTCAAGGTAACAATCAGAACAGTCACTGACCTTCCTAAATTATTCAGAAAGCATCATTTGTTTGCTTACTGAAAAATTACTTGAAACTTACAGTGAAGATTTGAATCCAGCTTATGCTTTTGGATAGATAAAAACTCTTTCCCCATGACACATGGAGCCTAATTTAATCCTGCTATGGAACTCTCCTAATCAATCCACTGGGTATATCCTTCTACACACTTTAAACTGCTACTGACGTGTTTCAGTGCATCCACACATGGGAGGAAAATTCTCTGCTTATATAATATGCCAGATTTAAGCAACAGTAAAGCAACCAAATAAATCCGATAACGGCAGAACTTTTTTTCCCCTCTCTTGCAAAGGATGTATCTCAGGTTGTCCTGCTAAAAATCCTAGCAATTCAATTTACTGTGTAAAAGCTATAGGAGGTGGCTTGGAGATGTTAGAGATCAGAAGAAATCAGAAGGTGCAAAAGTTAAGATTGTCTGATCCAAGTTAAATGGCATAGGATATAAAGATCTATACAACAAATATAAAAAGTAAGGTCAGTTGTAGCATGTGCTTAAAACTGCTCTTCTAACAGAGCCTAGCAAAGGTACTAGAGACATACATGGAAACGATTCTGTACTGGTATTGTTCCTTTCTTAAATCCAGGTGTTTGTTTTTTTTTTTTTTAACGTATCTTTGATGACCCTTGGAAGGCAACAACACACAAGGAAATGGAGAGTAGAAAGCAGACTCAGGTATGCGGAGCTCAAAAGACAGCTTGCGGTGCTGATAGGTTGCTACCTGCTCTCTGAGACCTCCCTGACACCAAGACCTCATCTTAGTGAAAAAAAAAAAAAACAAGAAAAAAACAGTTTTGACAGATCTTTGTGTGTTAAAACTCTTCAGTCCAGTTCAGAATCTCAAGGCAATGAGTAAGCTTGTGGTACTTCTTAATATGGCAAATAATGTCAATTTAACAGTACTGCTTATAGCAGTGCTGACTGACAGTAGACTGTTCTCCACTGTAACTGGATTCATTTTGGTTTAAGATCCCAAAGTTCTTTTAGGCAGAACTTCTTGAAAACAAAGAGACTTTGCCTAAGAAAAGCCTTAGTATCTGATTTTGATGACAAACCACCATAGCTTTGAGATACACTACTTCCAGTAATTCCCTTTCATTAATGGGCTTGAAATACTTCCCCATATTAGAACGACCCCATACCTTCAGCTATTTGCAAATAATGATGCTACTTTCTCATGAGTAAGTCTTTGTACTTTCTATTCAGTATTACTAGACTTTGCAACTGGAAAATATTGTAAATAGCTTAGACTTCAGACGCTTGTCAATTTATATGGCTTTTTTTCCCCTACTAATTATGAACTACTTGCTTTTCCATAAACATACTTTACAGAGGTACACATCTAACTTTAAAAGCATGAATGCTACATCAAACGTGTACAGCACTTTATCACATGTCAAGTTATAAGACAATTTGTTACCATTTCATTCTTTTATACTAACTCTTAAATTCAGTCCAAGGTTTCTCTGCCTTAAAAGGTGTGATTACTTTAAATTTCTAGAAGTGGGCTTTTTTTCCATTATTCATATTTAAACTAAAGTTCCCTTGAGATGAAAGAAAAGCAAGGAATTTTTATCAAGAGACTAATAATACGACCAGTGAAAAATCTGAGCATTTCTATATTGAATTTATAAATCATGCTAGCAGTAACCAAACTGTTTAAATAATATATAGAGATTAAATATAACATACTTATTGGCATAAGTAATTTTAGTGCTTTTTAATGTAACAAATCACTCAGAAAATATTCTCAGTTAATCATTAGCATACTCAAGTCTAGAAAGAAGTATATGCATTGTTCACTCCATAATTTGGTAGCAGTGGCTGAGTCATAAAACTTCATATTGTGTGCCTATTGATTTATGATTTCCTAAAGATATTTGGGTACCCTGACAGATTATCAATTTTATCTCTGCATTATAAGTCACTTTTAGCAGATAGAAAAGCATGTAATTAAACACGGGAGCAGGAATTAATTAATATATATGTGTGTGAGGGCATACGCTTGTTTGTGTATATGCATGCATGCATTTGTGTTTATTATAGAAACATTAAAAAATACCCACTGATATAAAATAGCTTTTCCATATTTGCTACTGTATTTGTCACAAAGGCAGAATGTAAAATCTTCATAATAATGGCTACATAAAATTCTGGGGGCAGGAGAGTATAATTTTGGGCTCTGATTGAGTCAAGCAATAATGCTGAACAGATTTTATGGTCTCTTCTGCACACAATGGTTCACTCTAAACGTCAAGCCACCATCTGCCTCCACCCACCCCAAACTGCAGAATCTGTAGGCCTTTATGAAGCAGTGGTTCTGCAGTATTTAGGGGACTTGGAACTTGTCTTTGTAGCTTCCCTTGTTCTTCCCTACAAAGGAGCCACAAGAGAGGTTACACAGTGTTTAGCTCAGAGACATTTTCCAAACAATTAGGTGGAATCCACTTAGAGCATTCAGGGTGAGAAGGGACCAGAGCTCAGAGTTCAAACCAGACATACTCTATTGTCAGCCTCAGTTACGTGACATGACATTTTAATTAGAATGGGTCAAAACCGAGGAAATTATGTCAAGACCCAGATCTGAACTGTCACAGATTGCGGTAGTAGTAAAAGGTTGAATTGGGTGTTGTTTCTCAGTTCTGTCCCTCATTTTCATGTTGGAAATACTTCTCTATTTGCATTATTAGCAACACTCACACTGTAACTTTAGGGAGTTTTGCTTAAAATTTTAGGTATCAACTCTACCTGTTCTTCCAGTAACAAATTCCTGTTCAGCTGATATAGTTACTGTATGAGAAAAAAATGTTATTAGAAATCCAACAGTTTTGATGTAATTACATTTTAGGGTGCTTTTTTTTTTTTCTGTAAATTTATTTCTTTTTGTGTGTGTACTAAGTGATTTACCTACAGAATATTAAGACAGAAGAAGTAACTCAGAACATAGTGGAAATACTTGAGGCCTCAGGTTTAGCAAGACAGAAGTCCCAGATTCCAGTGCAAGTTTTTAGCATTGGCAAATACTCTAATTCAGCTTTTTGTGTAGCATAAAAACTACTGTATAAAATTTGCTGATTTGTTCTACTAATAGTATTCTATTATGAGATCATCAATAGTGAAGAGACTTGAGATGAAATGGAAGATATGAAAAGCCTGGAAATTATCCTCTAGCTTCAGTTTAAAACCAAACTTCTTAGATTGTTGAACAGATGGAAAAGACTAATTCTTCTTCACATGTTGAAATACTGAAAAGGGCAAAGTTTGCAAAAAAAAAAAAAGCCAGATTAAAGCCAAAACAAATGTCTCCCATATAAATAAGAGATTAGCACAGCCATTACAAAAAAAATTGCATAAAAAAACTTTTCTTATAGATGTATGAGATTATGTAACCATTGTGCAATTGTCTTTGTATGTTAACCACAACATTTTACATAGTTCAGGAGAAACCAACAGTAGTTCCATCAAGGTCTTTTTCTTCAGGCAGCATTTCTAAAACTACAGTCTTGCACCCAAAAGTAAAGATATCTACTGATAAGCATGGCAGGATTATAAGGCATACTCGTAGACAGGAATGATTGCATCTCATACAGGAGTATGCTAAGATGGAGTCTATGCACAGGCTGCAAAAATAGTTCAAGGAGCACTATTTCTCCAATAATTTAATATTTCTAATGTATATCTTTTCAAATGTGAACTATATCTTCGTTTTTTGAAAAATGTAAAGTGATGGCTCCTTATAACGTTCTTTCACAATTTGCTCAAAGGGAACTCTGGTGCTCTTCAGAAAATACCACCTGTAAGAAAAAACTCATTCAAACGCACAGATGTTTCACAGGAAATATTATCTGATTGATTTCAGACTGGTAAGATCCTGATCTGGCCACTCTTTTCTCCCTAACATCTAGCATGTCTGCCAGCATACCTAACAACCATTTCTCTATGCTGTGCTAACCTTTCCACTATGATTCCCTTCATCTCTTTGTGAAATATATGAGTAATTTGCATCTCAGTTCTATTGGACAGGGATGCTTGTCTTGATTTTATTTTAATGCATCAGTGACACAGACGATGACTTACAGACAAATAATATTATAACCTTAAGTTCACAGGGTCAATAGCACTATTGTAACTAGAGGAAAAAAAAAAAAAAAAAGAAGAGATTACTTGAACAATGCTGATTCCTTTCATCCTGCCCAAGCAAGAGACTAACACTTTTATTGAAATGGTACATCACTCTTACAAAGACAAATCTTTCAACTGTCATATTTTCTCCTTGGCTGGAAAAGCTTATTCAGACCAACTGTGAATTTCCTCATCCTTCAAGTCATGTCTGTGGCTAGATAAAGTCCAATTGCTTTGTCCAAGTTGTTCAACAGTCGTCTATTAATTTCAGTGTGATTGGACGGTACACTCAAAATATCTCAGGGGACTGTCATGACCTTGCTATATTAGCCCTTAAAATGGATATGAATTTTATTCCATGGCCCAGCAGAAATGGGTTTCTATTCTTGGTTGTGTTACAAATTTAGGAAAAAAACACTCTGAAGGCCAAAATACTCCAAAATAGAAGCCATAAGGAATGCTTTAAATCTCTGTGTGCACTCCTGAAAAACAGACTTTATGTACTACTGTCAGTCAGAACTGAAAGAGAACAGGGTCCAGGAGACACATTTTATTGAACCATCTACACCACTGGGTAAAATACACCCAGAACAGCCCCCAGGCAGAAATGGCCATGCTGATACATCCACTGTTTGTTGAACTAGGCTCTGAGTTACATGTGAAAATCCCTACTGCATCTCAGAGTGGGCAGTCCTGCATGTGAATGACTCGAGCCATTCTAGATGTTAGCTCTCTCATCTAGCTTTGTAAGAACAGCAGCTAAAGGACAAAAATACTAAAATATTCATTTTTAAAGATAACTACATCAATGCTTTTAATAAATCTTTATTTTTTCTTGTATTTAGACTGTAAGTTATTTGAAACACATATTCTGGAGAGGCTAACCCTCTACAGCACAGCTTTCTGAGGCCAATAGTCCAGCTAAATCCACTTCATGAAATGATATTCTAAACCAGATTCTCAAGAGATTGGATTCAGTTTAACTGAAAGTTCACTGAATCCAACAATACCAATCCTAGCCTTAGAGGGAGTGGTTTTAGGTCAATACCACGTGGTTTCTTTCTGCACACTTTTCACAAACAAATACTAGTATCTCCCTCCCAGCACACTTATAGGTTCTATCTCCAGGGCTGCATTTTAATACTGGGGAAAATTTCAGTTTAAAGGTGGATGGAAAGGATAGCGTAGATATTCTACAGGCTTTGCTCTTCTGCTGCCTTGCCTGCAAATACACACATCCTGGGGACAAACAATTTATTACAAGCTGAAGAGGAACATTTTTGTGGGTGCCCTTTGACAAAAATTACCAGCACAACACCGCACAGGGACAAGATAATACAATTTAGCTGGTTGTGTTTTTGCAACAAAAAAGGTTAAAATGGAGATTGAGTTTTTATGGCTCAACTTAGAGGAAGGATTATCTAAGAAAGGTTGATACCCATTGAACAACACCTACAGTTGCCTTTTGTGTTGTATTAATTAACAGAAGAGCAGCCAGCAGAATTAAAAAAGAACAGCTGGACCCCTAAGTGGCTTGCATCTCAGTAAAAGCCAGGTGACTGCCTACCAGGGATCACAGATGTGCTTAATATAAAATAAAATCCCTGAGTCTGACCAGCTGGAGTGCCATTTTGCCCAGTCTAGCACTGTCAAACAATCCCAGATAGGAAAACACCTGTTTAAGATATCCTGCTGTTGTGATCTAAGAATGAATCCCAAACTTCTATGGAGCTTCTGTCAGCATCTTACAGTCCTGAAAGGCAGATATGCTTCAAGCTGTGTGAGAACCAGAGGTCTCAGCAGACCACTATAGATGGAAATCACTGATTTGTCATTAACAGCTTCCCTCCCAGTTAATCAAGGTTTTTCAAATTTACTCAATTCAGTCATGCAGGTGTACATAAGATTACCTGAGCCAAGATAATTCAGGGCATTAAGAGGAGCAAAAATAAAACAAAGGAACTAACGAGCAATCTACTACATCTGTGAGGAAACATTCATGCCAAATACTCTCTTTGACCAGTTTTCAAAATATGTTTTGAAATAATAATTTACAGCTCTGAAGGCCTGGTTTGGGACATTTCAGAAGAGTCTTGAGGGTTTTTTGGAGAATCTGGACAGAAAACTCAGTAGAAACTGGAAGACTGAGGAAGATAGTGAGAAGGGGTCAATGAAACTGTTCCCACAGACATGATCAGGCAATAAACTGAAATATGGTGTCTGGCACAGGAAAGTGTTTTGAGTAGTTCCTGTAAAAAGATAAGGTAGAAAAAGAGGAAGTAGCTGAGGGCAAAACCATAATCAGCCACAGTCATTCATAGAGGGTCCAATCTTTTTTTTTTTTTTTTAAATCAGTTTCCTGCAACATTTCAGCTTGAAAATATAAGTATCACTACTAATGATACTCAAAAAATCATAGCCCAAGAAAACCAGAAGGGAAATACAGTAAGATGCTTAATAAGCCTAATTGTTTATGCATGCATTTTGTTTCAAGAAATTTGATTTTTTTTAATATCTGCTATTGGTCATATAATATTTTGCCTTCTCTATATCAGAAATCCCAGTCAGTCCCACTCTAAAATGTTCAGTATGCGTCATAGTTTCTTTCACTGTAGATTAAGAAATAAATCAAGAAAATATTTATACTTATCTTTTTTTTTTTGTACAGAAGGGAAGAGAAGGGAAGTAATCACAGCATTGTCACTAATGTAGTTTCATGCTTTCCTTACAGGCATTATTAGATTCAACCAATAGGTCACAAACAAATCTTGCCAGCAGTGATAATCCAAAGACATTTTCAATTATAACCTTCCGATATTATGCACATCATGATTATGACTTAGTAAATGGAACAAGCAGGCAGAAGAAGTCTTCACTGATGTAGTTCTCATGGCAATACTGAATGCATTTTCACAAAGATTGATTAAAAGCTGAAATCTGTTTACCAACATTTGTCTATCAACATGCATCCATACTCTTTTGCTATTGTCCTTTTACTATCATGATCTTGTCAATAAAATAATATTTAAGGTTTCTCAAGTACACAGGTAGTATCAAGCAGATGATGTGCCATGCTCCTATGTTTTTCTAGCACCATGAAGTTCCAGCCTTCAAGCCTTTGTCTTAGCAAAATAATTCTCAAAATGTTCTGCAGTAGTTTTTCTTGCTGCTGCAAATTCTTTGCAGTGTTAAATTAACAGAATGGGTTTTGTGAACAAAATCAGTATAACAAGTTGTATTTTTTCCTGCCAGAACGCTGTCCTTCTTACTTATGGAATCTAAGAAAGCTTGTGCTCACACTTTCCTTTTTTTTTTTCCTTTTTTTTTTTTTTTTTAATCTTCTACCAGGCACAGACCGATACCATGGTTGTTACTCAGTCTATTCCCACCTTTCTCCTTGAAAGGCTTCGGCTCTATGTTAGTAAGCAGCTCTGCCTGATGGATTCTCATTAAGCTGCAGCTTTTGTGAAGGTTTCACTGCAACTGCCATTTATCTCACACCTGAAAGGATATGCTTCCTGTAAGACAGGTGGATTGTAAGCATCCTTTTTCTGTCTCTAGTGCTTTCACTCCCTTGCTAAAAACTTGTAGCAGATACTGTAAGTTATTAGGAGCCGTCATAAAACAGAGGGATATACCGGGGTCGGCAAAGAGTCTTAAAAATCTATGGTTGGATAGAGAAAGGTATTCAAAGATCTAAACTCTCTTTGGTGTCAACAGGATTTGAGCGCACTTGGTGCATCACAGAATCTGGTTCCTAATGCAGCTTAGACCAAAAACACATTACCGTTGATCCTGGAACAGGTGGAAACAAATCCCTTGCCTGGCTTGTACGGCTTCAGTCTACATTTTAGGCAAAAAGCAGCAACTAATGATTTTCTTCCATATTGTAAAACAACATAAAAAAGCAAGTCAAGCTAGTGTTCCTTGTCTGGAGCCAATTACATCCTTAAAATATATATACAAAGAGTCTACAAAAAGTCTACAAAGACTTCTTTTTGTTATAAATCTCACAAGCAATCAAAGAAACATAATGGAAGAACATTCAAACAATAAACGGACATTTGCATTTTAGCTTTTTTTTTGTTTGGCATTATGAACAAGTACAGCGACAACATTTTCAGTATCACGTACAGGTCTGAAATTTTTGCAGTATACTTTAAAAAGTGTAGCTGATTCTCTGACTTCAAATGGCTGAGAAACATGGGCTTAAAGAGGTATCTGCAGAAATGTAATGGTCCCAGAGAATTCAAAGTGCCTTTATGTATGTGCCAGCTGTAACCATCGCACTGCTCTCTCACAGTGTGTTTGAGGGTACACTTGTCTGAAAGATGCTACTGGTATCTTCAGGTGCCCACCTTTTAAGTAGCTTTCAATAAGGGAACCAAATTTTTCCCCAAAACAACAGTTAAATGCAGGCATCGCAGCATAAAAACCTTAAAAAAAAAAAGACTATTTTTCTGTTCTCAAGTAACTTAATATGAAATATATCTGTGAAGCTTTACGCAATGTAAAGAAACCAGAGTGCCTACAGATGTATGCACGTTTGTGTGACCACGCATGTGATTAAGTCTGTACTACTATCCACGTGATGTCAAACCAGATGCTGAGGGTCTCCACAGGTGCAATGCATCTAAAAGATTCAGCTGCAGATCCAGAATTGCAGGAGTGCAATTCAATAGCCATTATCTGCAGCAGGGTTAAGATGGCAATGCAAAACCCCTGACAGTCTGTCATCTCTGATGAGATCACGCATGATTGCCGATGTTTATAAGGAGCCTTGAAATATCTACTACTTTATTACAAATGTGCTGGTACAGAACAGCCAGGGCATTTGCTTAAAACACAAATAATAAAGCTAATATATTCCTGGCAAATATTTGGGGGAATATGGAAGAGAGTACACCAGATTGAGATCAATGATCCAGATGAAGTTGGAAATATCAACTCAGGGATCAAGGCCACAAACTTGCAGATATTTATGCATGTGCCTTATTTTACAAAACACTAGTATTTCTCTTTGGCTTCAGTGGAAATAGTCACTGTACAAAATTACACAGATGCCTAAATCTGTGCTGGATATATTCCCAAAAGCTGAACAAAGAAGCCAAGAAGATGAGCTAATTCTATAGGATAGAATAAACCATTCTAAAAGTCAGAAAAAATATTATTGTAAGAAAATATTATAAGTTTCAACCATAATTTGAACCTAACAGCACGTAACCACATTATTACTGTGCAGAATTACAGGACCATCCCCTTGTTCACTCAGACTCATTTGGCTATAGTGTTTTGAACTGATCTAAAAAATTGCAGTGGCCTTCCCCTTTTTCCCTGTATATGACCAATGATAGATGGGATGCGGTAAAGAATAATTGCTTGCATTTAAAATGCACATTTTCAAAAGCTAGGCTTTATTTTTGGGGTACAATTTATACCTCCATCTGCACATGAATTGCTGGTGCAAATATTAACATTTGAATGGAAAATGACCTGATTTACGAGTATATGCCAGGTTGCTGGCTATGCAAGTGCTAAATCCATATTCCCAGTTCCAAGGGCAGACAAATTCAGCCAAGCTGTATCTCAGCCAGGACAGAAACATGTTTCTTAAATATCTGTAACCATTGATAGTGAGAGGTGACTCCGAAAGGCCAGATATAGCTTATTCTGAAATACAAATAGCAGAGGTTTGGTGCACAGGTATATCTGTAATGAACAGTAATTTGGCACTGGTTTTACTACTTTATTTCTAGGAAGAAAGAGAATTAGATTAAGAAGGCAGACTCTGAAATATAGGCATTCTCCCCTCTAGCAAAAGCATACAGACTGCCCTCTTACTGTAATGTAGCTTAATTGCAAGTGACTTGTCTTCATTTTTAATCTGACATTTACAGTTCCAGCTTTTACAGCTCACACTGTATTTACATCAAGTACTTAAAGTTCCAGGCACTACACCAGTAAAGAATAAAAGTCTTCCTGCCCTGCATCCAAGCTGCACACAAGTGGAAGTGCTGGGTAAGCCTACATGCAATGTGAATAAGTAAATTCTCTGTAGGGCTTCTACTATCTTTCTGCACTTCTATTTTCGTTTCCCATTCTGCTCCATTAATTAATATTGCAAAATATTTCCTTCTACCATTGAAAAAAACTCTGTTAGGAATAGAAACATTTTTCAGAGACCAAGGAGGCTGAGGTAGAGATATCTAAGTTCCATCTATTTGTAAGACAGAAAACCTTCACTAACTTTCCTGGGAAGGCACTGAGCAAGACCAAGAACCTACTGAAAAGCAAAAGATAAATGTGACATTAAGGCATGAAATGGCTTAATGAGGCATTAAGACATGAAATTGCATAGCAGCTGGAAGAGAGACTGTCATGTGAATACCCTGGTTAATGGCAAAACTGGATCTCCCAACAAAACTCTACTGGCTGACACTCAACAAGACTCACCAGTTTAGATAACACAGAGGAACTCCCTTTATAGCTTTGATTCCAGGGGACATAGGAAAGTGTTATTTCTAGTAGCCCAACAGATAAACCAGCAACTTTCTTCAAAGCAACAGGCAGAGGGAAATAAATTGTTCATCAGAATACCGGGGAGTTGTTGTGGACATTCAAAATTGCCAAGGAAAGAACACAGCTCTTATTCAGACTCTTTCTATCGCAGGAAGATAGTCAGTGTAATTTCTCCTATAAACTCCTTTCTAATTAAACTTTCAAGCAAAAAAATAATAATTACTAAACCCATTTATCCGAACTTAAGATTATGTACGTACATTTGTTTTAATCATTGCATTAACAATCTGTTGAGTCTTCCAATTAAGAAATTAGAAGCCTGCCAATAAAAGCAAGAAAAAGGAAATAAAAAACAAGAGAATTTCCATACCTCCTGAACAGCTTCTGAGAATAAGGACTATCATTAAGCAGTCAATCTGTCCTGACTTACAGCAACAAAACAGGGAGGCTAGCCTTTCTTTCTTTCTTTCTTTCTTTTTTTTTTAAAACAGCTTTGATATTCCCGGAGTGATTTTGAGCTCAGCTTCTATTTTGACAAAATATTTAACCTTGGCAGAGCCCATCAAGAGCACAAAGGCTGAAGGGCATTATTACTTTACTGCATTTAAGTTTAGTAAGGAATGATGACTGTTTCCAGTTCTCATCAGTTCACTTTTTTAAAAACCATCTGATGATGCATATTATTAGTCCTTAGGAAGAATCTATTCGCTTGAGCTCAGCATAACCCCAAACCAAGCAACATCATCCTGCTTATCCACAGCCAGACCTGAAATACAAAATTCCATGAATGAAAGCAGTGCTGAAACACATTCGTGGAATCACTGAGGGAAAGAGGAGAATCTCCCCTCTTGTTGAAGCAGGAAGTGGTTGCTTATGTGGACAAACACAAGAGATAACGCTGCCATCTAACACAATGTCATACACCCTCAGATGCATAAGAATGTGTTTCTCTTGGGCAGGGGAAGGGCAAGTTATTTCCTAACCACAGGAGGGATGGGGCACTGAACTGGACTTGACCCTCAAAAGTTTTCCAAGAAGGGATAGCAACAAGGGCTGTCAGGAAAGGGTTATCTCTAATGAATGCAACCCAGCGCTTACAGGAATGCGGGAAGACAGAACCTCAAAGGAGGTGTATGTCAGCAGCTGGGTACAGGGAGAGACACCTTTCAGATTGAATCTTGCTAACAGCAGATAAAGCATGCTTTTCTCTTCCTTTCCTCACCTGTGTCTTTTATTTGTACTGTCTTCTAAGAATGCTGCATGTCATTTATTTGCATTTTATGCAGAGTATAGACATAAAGTCTCTTTGAAAAGAGACTTAGTAATTATAATTATTCTTCTGTGAGCACAGAACACTTGTAAAGCAGAGTGCTGGGGCACCTAAATTCCTGCTCCTCAGCATGTTTCTGGGAGAGACCCACACGGTCAGAGATGCTCTCCTAGCAGCTAGTACCACAGAGATCAACAAGAGAAAAGTCATGCAGCCATCAGTAACACTGTGGAAGGCAGTCAGCTGAGTCAAGTATTTGGGTTGCCACACATTAAAATAGTCCTTACATTGATACATTTCTCTTAACATTGCTTACTTAAATCAGTAACCATAGATATACATGAAACATATGGATACTGAAAATTTTACTTCTTTTGCACGATGTGTATTAGAAATAGAGATGCAGAAAGACTGAGTGATTTGCTGAGATAATAAAATACTACTGCAATAAGTGAACCCAAACCAGGGAATGCAGGTGCTGCACTTCTACAACAAGCTTCATATTTCTGCCTGTGACATACATCATTTTAAAGCATAAGACGTCTCAAAAGATTTTCTACATTCTGTGAGTGAGCACTGCAGAAAAAGAAGTATTATTTATACGTTCGTAAGATTCTGAATTCATCTTTTTTCATGCCTGAAGAGGTCTGACACCTGATTAGACAGAATCAGACGATGCTGTCAGACAGACTTCACTCCAAGTACCAGGAAAGTGCCTCTGCTAAAAGTTCTAAGATCTCAGGGGTGCTGCACTTCTGAGATGAGCTGTGATGTTAATGAAAGGTTAATTGTATGTACTGCACTTCAAAGAATGTGTTCTCCATAGTGCACCTGTGATCATGGAGTATTGGCTACTTTCAGAACCAGAGACCTAGAGACATACCAGCTAAATGCAAGAACCTAACGTATATTAGACTGTTTATTACATTTCAAAGTCTTCAGCTGCGCAAGTTTTGGAAAATACATACTAATTCTATCGTGGATATTTTTCAGCACTTATATATAAATTGAGTTATGCCAGAAAATTTTTGATTTGATTATATCTTTTATCTTAATAAGGGAAATGCTTACACTTCCTCACATTTAAATGGAATTTATGCCTATTTATATTTATTTGCCTATGAAGTTAAAAGAATAGTAACCTTTCGTTAAATGAATTACAACGCTAATAAAAAAGTACTACCTAGGGAATTCACCAATCACATGGAACAGGCATAGCTCTGACAACACCAAGGTCAGCTCTCCTCCACTAAACTACTGATTTAGGGCCCCGCTGACCTTAGCTCACGGTGCCATGAAATAGTTAAAAATATATATAAAGCACAAGCTGGAAATATTCTCACGTGCTTCTTCATGTGTCTGACCTCTGCCTTATCAAACGTATTTGGACACAGCCATGCAGTATCTGCAATAACACGTGGTCTGCTATCCCAGGGAACTGACATCAGTTATACCCATATGAAAACAAAACAAAGCTGTACATCCTTTTCGAACACTGACCACAGATATAACTTAATAAAAATTGGTGCACAGCTTTCACTGCTTCTTGCTGCTTTTAATGGAAGCTCTGTTCTTCCACAGTGCCCTGCTTGTGACCTAGCTCTTCACATCATTGATATGGTCTGAATATTTCACTCCAAAAATTGTACCATGTTTTATTCCAGGGTTTTCTGTGGGAATAACATCTCATTTCTGGACAAACATGTATGTATCCAGTTGATGCAAGGGATGTAAATAAACTGTGCAAGAACTGCACAGATTCTATTCTGACTATTCTATGAACCAAGGTCTTCAGTAATATTAATAAAGCTTCAGAATTGGAAATTTAATTTGACAAGTAATTTCATTTTGCTGCAGTATTTGAGCCTAGAAATACATCAAGTCATGCACATGTTCCCAGTATTCATGTTATGACCTATTTGGAAGTGCAGAGAAAAATTAGTATGCATTCACCTTCACACTATTCTGTGAAAGACTTCAGCTTCCACTTACTTTAACAATATAGTTAAAGATTTCTGCAAACTGAATTGCAGTAATTCTTAGTGCAAAACATGGATTTTCCTGCTTTGTGCTGAGGACCTGCTCTTAGTTTTAGCTGCTCTGCTTTAACAGCTATACTCTCCTTTAAGAGATATAAGCCATTGCTTTCAGTGTATTCTTCATTTGTGGATGTGTGGATTGAGATGAAGCCGAGTTTCTCAAAAAGTAGCCTCAGACCAAGAAAACTAGTGGAAAAACAGTTTTGTTTTCTCCCATAGCAATACTGACTTTAAATGAATGCAATTTACTCAAAGCTGCTTCACAGGAAACCTGAATTTTAGGAAGAAAAAAAAATCAGCTGAAAAATTTAGTGGAAAAAATCATGCCAGGGCATGTGATGTCAGGTTGCATCAGCCTTGTTTTATTTGATGTCACAATTCACCAGCAGTGACACAATCCAAAGTGACTTTGCACAATACAATGTGTCAGCTAAAAAACCTGAAACTAATTACTTTTACAAACACTATAGCTCAGACAAATGCACATTTAAGAGCAAAAAAATTCACCAGCTTGGGATGAAAAGTAAGAGAAAGGGATATGGCTAAGATGTATATAAACTGTACAAGAACCACATGCACACTAGAGATCAATTTGATTTTATTACATCTGTGTGACGTACGCTTACATTCTAGGGCAACACTCACACATACCTGTTATCTGCTAACTGCCTTTATACACACAAAGACAAGGAAAATCTAATGCAGTAGGAGCAGAACTGATTATTGACAATACACACATGCATTCTTGCCTTCTTAAATTGACCAAAAGTTGCTTCTTCAGATAGGGTTGAGATCAAACATCAGCTCAAATAATTCATGTATTAATGGAGTTCCCACATACTCCAAACACAAAGGCTATTTGGAATTTCCTTAGTGCAGGCTTCGCGTTCACTGATTTTAGTAACAGGAAGCTTACTTTTATCTCTTTGTGATGCTGATTGTACTTTTATGAATGTAATAGGAATAACACAGAGAGAAGAATATGGTTCACAGGAGAGCTATTCGGACAAAATAGCAAGTCACACGCACCTAGTTTAAAAGTTAATTGATGTATTATAACACTACCCAAATATTTCTATCCTTTTATTTTTCCTCATGCAAAGAGTCAGTATTGAAGTTCTTTGTGTCCTCCCTCCACCTCAACCCACAATTCTCCAATTATAAGAACTCAACAGAAGGAAAATTCAAAGTTTATATATTAACACAGGCTGTGGTTCCATTGCAGATAGGTGTAATAGGTATCAGGTCAAATGCTGAGATGAATTGTGCCTGACATATTTCAGGGATGTTCTTCCATATCTGAATTGCAGAATGTGCTCTGCGCCAACCTAATTCAATTGATAATAGAGGCCTCATACTGACCACGACACATTTCACATGTACAATCATTAAAGCACAAAGGGATTTTCTTCATAGAGCAGATTCCTGGTAACAATGATTGGCTGATTATGCTGAGAGCGCAGTACAATACAAGGTTGAAATCTAAGTGCTATCTTTAGTTTCTCGGGGAAAGAAAAGCAAATTTTACGCATTTTAACAGATCTTCTGGAATCATTATTTAAACAATAAAATTATCTCCACACTGCTGAGATACAAAATATATTCAGATTTTCCAGATTTTTGCAGATATACTCTATACATGGACATACATGAAACAATTGCATTTTCTATAGTCTAGCTGGACTCTGCAGAAAATACCCTACATAGTGTCTAGAAATACTACTTGCTTTTAACACCTCAAATGCTAGTCAGAATCTACACATCTGTAATTAGCCATCAATACTTCCCTTCATAAGAAAATAAGAAACTATTTTCTATATATCATCTAAAAAAGAAAGCATTTAATTCTACAGAATCATATGCCTTTTAAATTGCTATCCCTAACTTTACTCCCACCTATAAATCAAAAACCAGAAAATGTACCAATATTTTATGCATTGCACCGTAAAAATTTAAAATCAGATTAGAAAACATGGTTGCCATGGCACCTGAGAACTACACTTTCATGCAGAGCAATTTAACAGACGTGAAAGAATTGAACCTTACAGCAGGCATGGTATAATTTTTAGATAAACTTAAGAAGAACCTGTAACAAGATTTCCAGCTCTATCTGATGGCTGGACAGCTTCTTGTTCTGTATTTCAGGGAGCTGCCTCTCTATGACCGTAAATGCTTCAATCTCTCTTCAAGGGTGGAAATGTTCTGAGGGGGAAATCTTGACATTATTCAAGTCAATGGAGGTTTTGCCACTGACTTCAAACAAGACAAGGTTTCCCCTTGGCTCTTTGAAGATGGATGACAAAAGGAAACATTTAGGGAGAACAGCCGTCTCAAGCCAGG
Organism: Numida meleagris; assembly: GCF_002078875.1. Classification (NCBI taxonomy): domain Eukaryota; kingdom Metazoa; phylum Chordata; class Aves; order Galliformes; family Numididae; genus Numida; species Numida meleagris. The sequence goes on along the minus strand of NC_034427.1, from coordinate 6,918,724 downwards.
AAGGTCAGGCTGAACTGCAACATGGCACTGCATCCTGGCTCACAGAAAATGTTCTTGCTGCCTGTTTCTACAAAAGCTGCTTCTCTGGATTTCCTGAATGAAATCTAATGGAGAAAAGTTCACTGATAAATGAAGTTAATTTCTATTTCACGCTATGGCTGTGGGTGTTGTACTCCATATTTTCTTCTCCCAGGGGCATCACTAAAGAGAATGAAGAACAGAGAAGGAAACACCAAGAATACTCGGGCAAATAGGAGCTAAAAGTAATAGGGACTGAAAAATATCAGTTTTCCATAAAGTTTTGTGACAAAAAAAAAAGCACCAACTTTTTGTCTTTTTCTTACAGAAACACTACAGTAGAGAGCTTCTGCTGACATCACTGAGATGTGATTCACAGTGACATCTGAGTTGCTCAGGAAAAATCTGCTCATCTGACAACCTAGAACCACCTCGAGAGACTATTAGCTTAGTCTTCACAAGTCTGGGCTAGGCTCTGAAATTGCTTAACACCTACTATTTCCCATTCTGGCAACTGAATTAGAGGTCAGGAGAGCAAGCTAGTCATTTCACCCAACTTTTTTTTTTTTTTTAAACCAGAAAGACCATAATTTCAATGCCTTTTAAAACTTGGACACTTCAGCATGACTAAATATTAGGTTTTGTTTGTTTTTTTTTAATCCTGTTTCCTGCAGTATACCCTGTGCAATTTATCTATCTCAGGCTGCGAGCACATGCATAGCAAGAACTGAATCTGGACACAAGGTCTGTGTGCTCAACCAGGAAGAGCAGATGTGGGCAATGTACAGGTAGGAAGAAGGCGAAATGGCAACAGCTTCCTCCAGTGCTTCAGTGAGATCACTTAGTGGAAAGAAACAGTCCTAAACAGACTTCCAATCATGTCAGTACCACAGCAGGTTTCATATGCTAAAAGAATTTCAGAAGCAAGCAAGCCAGCAAACAGGGCACCTGCCCCACTCAGGTAGCTTGATTGCTGCTATTCTGCAGCCCAACGGGATTGCTGAGCAGGAGAAAAGATGAAGGAGCCCTTTGTAGACGCTTGCAATGAATGACACAGCACACATGCATGTGCATCATGTAACACCTTTCACTTCTGATCCTGTGCTGCTGGGGTTTAGTTTTGAAGGAATTATCTCACTTTATAACGTAGAGGAATGCCAGCGGTTTAAAGCAAGGCTTTTGTGTAGCTATAGCTCCTTTAAAAATAGCATTGGAACAGGCGGGAGAAAAAAAAATAAATCACAAGAGAGTCCCACTCCCTCAGTGAATCACTGGATTTCATAAGGAGAATTAGGTACTGCACTTGGACAGCAGCATAGTGTGTCACACCAAGTCTGTCCACACGTGAACTGCTGAGACACCACGCTGCCATGAAGCCAGAAGGGCTGCGTTCTGCAGCACACCTGCACATACAGCCACGTCCCACCGAGCCACCTTCTGCCCATTGCTTCCCTTCCTCCCAGGGAGACAGAAGGTGAGGAAGAGGGATAAGCACCCATGGCACCCAGCAGCTGGAGTGCACTGTGGTTCCTTAGAGCAACCCTGCATGGAAATTCTCCCTCATTATAATACTGTCTGCTACAACCAAAATACGTGTTCAAGGAAAACGAGCACACAGAGATGGCAATGCCTCGCACGCTGGGTCTGTCTGACAGAGGGAGTGAAGATGTGCTCCCGATTAAGAAGACACAAAAACTTTGCATTTTTAGTTTGTTTCCAGGTTGCAAGGAAAGCAGAGTGGCCATCGCCATCTGGTGTCTGTCCTTGCAAATTCAGGAGAAAGATGTGGGAGGAGAATCCCATCTGAGGGGGAGCCTTTCCCTTCCTCGTTCTTTCCTAGCACTTCTGCCATGCTTCCATTTCAACCTGTTTGCTGTGCCTGCAGCCAAAAGACCCCACAGCCTGTGCCTGCCAGGACCTGAGGTCCTAGGCCTCTTCCTGGCAATGCAACGTTGAGGAGCCGCTCCAGTTTCTGTGCAGAATCAGTACTGATGGGATGTGGAAGAGAAGAGCCTGCTGCAGGGGTGTGCTGCAGTGCCTTGTTTGCAGGCAGGACAGGAGGTTATCTGAGGTGTGAGAGCATTCCATCTCCCACAGGAGAGGAAAAAAAACACAGACTGTTATTAAAGTCTTATTTAAGAACTGAACTGGAGATGAAACAAAGAGTTTCTTGAATTCCTCAGAGCAGCTGAGATGCTATTCAGACTGCACTTGAAGGGACACCTACTTTGACTTTTTTTTAAAAAAACAGATTTGCAATAACTGCTTTTTCTAGAAAAATGAAACATTTGGGGACAATGGAACTGCAATAATATCAAATATTTTTCTTTACTAACCTTCGATGTGCTGATTTTGGCAGTACATAACTTATGTTTGTAGCAGACAGGAGAATAAATCTGACAAATCACCAACAACTAAACGATGCGTCTTTGCAGTCCATGCATTATCTTTATACTAAAGCATCAATTTCACACCAGTCTTTGTTGCTCATACAGATGAGAACAAGGCTCAATCTTGCATTTCTAACTCTAATTAGGAAGGCTACAGCAGTGAAATACTTAAAATTAAGGGGGAAGACAACAAACATTTGAAATTCTACACTTCTTTTCCTTGTTGCCACTCAGCCTACTCAGAAGTTATATAAGGTTCAGATTGTTTAATTCTATTTTGAAGAATACATTCAATAGCACTTAAAATGTGATACCATTAGCTATTCATTTTATCCAATACATTTCTTATTAATAGTAATCTCTCATAGAACATAACGATTAATAAACTCTAAGTAATAAGAGCTTTAGAATAAATGAACTGGCACACTTGACTAACCTTGAAACCTGCTTTATAGATTAAAAATGCTTTTTCACCACGAACACTTCAGTCACTTCACTTCCCTTATATTCTTCATATCTCAATTGTCTTTCCTATTTTCCTCTCCAACACTTGAATCTATTCAGACAAACTAAATCATTCTGAAAGCACTGAATGCACACCTGAACACTGAGTTTTCCTTCTTTCAGTACAACCTTGGGGTCATGCTTGCACTGGAGGTTCTCAAAGCTTCAGCAGCGACCACACACAATCAAGCCCCATGTGGACATTTAGAAGTCAAATATTTATGTAGGTGGCACATGTAAAATTCTTTTTTTTTGTAGAGAGATTTGCTACTGATTTACTTCATCCAAATTTTAATTTTGACTTTTAAAACTGAAGAGTTTAGATTATTTAAATTATGTTGTCACAGATATAGACTATTGTCCTTAACAATATACAGTATGAATTGTGATAAGAGTACATTGGAAGGAAAAACCTTCTTGATTCCAACAAGAACTGTTTTAGTTTTAGGAAACAAAAAAAAAAAAAGGAAAAAAAGAGGGAAAAAAACAGAAAACAACCTTCCACAAGATACTGCCAGAGGTTTATATAGGGCACAGGAAAGAAGTCATAAAGTAAGGATAAGATATAACAACACACAACACAGGCATAAGAGGAAAGAAATAGGGAACAAATATGACGAAGTGGAGAATAAATTATTTACACACACACAACGGTAAGCAACCAAAATTACTTGACAATTCAACATATGAAATAGTGTTTAAAATAACAAATGTAATGGGCGTAAAACTATTTTAAGTCCAAACAGAAATGAAAAATGAACAACACAAAATTCAATAACATTAAAAGGATTAAAATTAATAGGATATGTATACAACAACTTTTCTTATTGACTTGGACACCTAGAGCAAACAATACATCTCGTGGTGTTGCAGGTGCTGCACAGTAGTTCTTCTCTGTAAGGAAGGCTTTCAAATGTGTTAGTTTATCTCATTACAAAAACAGTTTTATCAGAGATGAGGACAAAAGCCTTTGACATTTGAAACCTGGGCAGAAAGCTCTGGGGTTCAGCAGCCAGCATGCAGTTTTGCAGCAGGGTTGGGGTGTTTCCTTCAGGTAACTGCTATATTACTCGCAAAGGACCAAGTTTCCTTCCTATGTGAAGTGGAAGCATGGGAAAGAGGCCTTGAGAATCTTTTCTACTACACAACCCACTGATGAGTGTGTTTCTGCAGTCACCACTGTCTTTCCTTGCACAGGGTGGGGGCAATAACTAAAAGCAATAGATCTAGGCAGCCTTCAGTCTGACATTTTTTCCTCACTGCTGCTCTCCTAGCAACTCCGACTCTTACTTCCAAGCTCTGATGGATACCGGAATGTGAGAGAAAAGCATCAAGTATTTCTGTGTATAAAGACATGCAAACCCTGTTCTGCCCACTCTCCTCCATGGAACAGACACACATCAAGGTCCAGAAGAAGCAGAAGCCTTTGACCATTGCAAGTGGTTATAGGATGAAGCACTGAGAATGCTTTCTTTGACATGAAAGAAAGAAAATAAATAATAGAAGCCAGAGTTCACGTTTAAAAGCTGCAGTTCTTTACATATTCTAGAGAATGAAATTACTCCTTCCTGTTCAGAGATCTACATTCTGTCCTGGAAAAAAAAAAATCTCTTTATTTTACAGTAAGCCCCAGCTTATTTGCAAGTCCATGTAGACAGCTGATTCCTGGCACTATCTGGCCAAACAATGACTAATTGTTACTGACTTCCCAGATGGTCATTCTAATAACTGGAGAAGGGCAACCAACCTAGCAATCAGGTTTCATTTAGTTGAAGACAGCACAACAGCTGTCTTTTCTTGCCTACACATTCATGCAGAGCTTTCTGTTGTTCCAGTACTCTCCTGAGCATGCAGCAAATAGAGCTCCAATGAGGCAGAAAGTCCTGCTTAGATGACATTTTACAGAGTTCTCATTCCCTTCTCCATCAACTTTGCTGTGCATTTTTGTTCACTGCAGTTGTGGAACAGGAAGTGGCTTCAACATGTGTTGCCTCCTGCTTACACAAAACATTGAGTTCAAAGGCAAGCATCTCGTGAGAGCACCCAGAAAAATTACATAGAAAGCAGCAGCAAAGTCTCTGCAAACAAATGACAATTCAGTTCAGAGCGTTCGCACCCAACCTGGGATGCATGGGTCTGTTCCCAAAATTGAAGCAGCCAGAACAGAAAGCTAGCATAAGGCCTGGGTAAAACAGTCAAGAAGCATCTTAGATGTATAATGAGCAACAAAGCCAAGATTCAAGCTTCATCAGCCTTGCAGAAGTTATTACATGAACTTTAAAATTACATGCTCAAACAAACCTTGCTTTTCTTTCTCCTCCTACAAAACATCCTTTCGAAATCTACTCCCAGGTTGCTATTTATCTTAAAGGAGATAAAATAATTCCATTGTGAGTCACTGCAGTTATTTTGGTTCCATCATCAGCCAAGCCCACGTGCGAAGGTGAGGTCCTTCCTCCATGCTGGCATTTCCTGGATACTTGCACATCTCTGCCACCTCCTGCTGTTAACTTCACGTTCCCTGTGTCCCCCCCCTCCACCCCCCCCAATGTGCAGATATGGTAAACAATCCACTAAATTGCTGCTCACTCAACTTGAGATATCAACTTAAAACATAAGAGCATTTTTAACTAAGCATGAAATTCAGTTGATTCTTCTAAACGATACCCATCAGGCCAGAAAAAAACTCAACAGCTAATCCAATTAGCTGGCATTTATCACAATGCATTGACAGCAACCTAAAAGGTATTCGGTTCGTCTGCTGCTGCAGTTCCTCTGGCTATCCTCTGTCACCGCATCATAACTTGATCAGAGGATACATGAGACAGCAGCTCACCACAGTCTTCCAGTTTTCGTGTTAGTGCACACTTAGGCCCTGTGTTGCATTTTGTGCTGCCTTAAAAACCTTAGGAAAATAAAAATCTCTGCACACTGCTTTTATTTGTAATTTTTAGAAGTGTTTTGTTGCTTAAAAAAAAAAATTAAGTTGCGACCCATTAGAACAAATAAGTCTTGCTAAAAAGTAACAGAAGACATGGACATTACTGCTGTGTTGAGAAGAGGTAAAAATCTTGATTCCCTTGAAACAGAGGCTGGGCCAGAAGGGGGACAACTGAGAAGCAGAGGCTGCTTCAAGGAAGAGATAGACAAAAGACCAAATGGGGAGGAATGTAAAAGCTCACAGGAAAGGAGAGCTCTGCTGCTCATTTATATTGTTCTGCCAGAAAGGCACAGATAGCTCAAATGGATAAGCTTTTCTTGAAGAATATTAAAGCAATGGAAAAAAGGAAAAAAAGTTCATATCCTTTCCTGGGCACAAACAGTTCTGTCTCAAAGGAAGAAGTCAGCAGCAGAGAGTCTGGCACACACCCTGGTACAAAGCCTGAGAACTGCGATGATATACCCCTGGACTGCTTTGTCCACAGCAGAATTAACACAGTCATCTGTATGTTTACACTTAAGCAGATAATTACTGATACCCTAAATGTATCCTTCAGAATGTTAAGGTCCCTAAGTTCCTGGCTGCGTACAGCCCAGCCAAGTTCTGATCTCACAGAGTTACCGGCTACTGGTCCTAACGTGATCATGGGTGAGAAATCTGCTTTCCACCATGGAGTTCTAGTGTGTCCCATCTCTCTCCTTAGCCTGTCAGACAACCTATTTTGGTCTCATACCAGCTGAGGAGCAGCAGGCTTAATAAACCACGCGTATAGCAAGAGACACAAGCTTCACGTTTCAGAGAGCAGAAGGAAGAGGAGCTTGTAAAACTGCCTGCAGTCAGCACAGCCTTGCACTGCAGCTGGAGAGCTGGGCCCAGGATCAGCAGTGCTGGCAAACAATCCAGCACTGGCTGCCTTCCTCCTCGGATTACCCTGCAAGTCCTGCAACAGGAGAGTTCCCCAACTAATCACACGACGCAGCTCCACCACTGGAAACTATCCCCTGTAACAAGTCTCCCGTGACTTACCCTACATTAGCCCTTTGCAGAACAATTACAGCGGTAAATGCTACAAATAGCTAATCCCAGCACAGCTTCCTCTTTGCTTCTTTCCCTCCTGAAAAATGTCAGGGCAGAGAAGTGAAGACCCGCAACATACAGCGTTCCAGAGAACTTCCTTCCCTGTAGTTTTTAATGGCAATCATGCGGCAAATAAGCAAATGGCATTATGATTTGTTTCTGAAATCCTTTCACTGTGAAATACTATTACCTAAATACCAAGAGACGAATTTATAAAAAAGCTGCTTGTATATCTGAAGGGCAATTGATTACTCTGAATTTCCAAAGTAAGTCATAATCATTTTTTCTGGCTGGTAAATCACTTTCCAGCTAGATACAATTTCTTCAGATGTGCCATATCAGATGGCCTGAATGATTAATTTCCAACTGTTTTTTAGAAGGTGGTTGGCTCTTATGCAGATATCTTTTTATGTAGTGCATTTCCTATGAAACCACGCAGGTATATAACACTCACTCATCAGAACAGTGATATCCTGAAGTTTTTGAAACTTGAAATTGTTTCACACCTTTCCAGCAACGATCCAGACTTATGAACAGCCTCAGTGAGTTTTTAGCCCAGTTCTGCTAAAAAAAAAGTCACGCTAATCAGTACATATTTCTGTTTAGCAACTCTGTGTAAATGTAATTGGTGCTAAATTGCTGAACTTGGGACTGAAGAGTGTCTCAGCTAGAGCTGCATTGCCACACGTATCTCAGGTTGGGAGAACGCAATCCAGGGATTGCATCGTGACAGGAACGGAATCTACTGGTAGCGCCGGGAGCTTGAACAATTACCATGGGAACGCAAAAATCCAGCGTCTCTATAGACGAGGCGTAGAAAGGGCACTTAGCACGCTGTAGTAAATAGCTGCACTTAGGGAGACTGTTAATGCCCAATAAATATTTATTTCTTTAAAAACATCCCCAAGTAGGAGCCTAAATCAAGCCAAACATCTCTGGATCTGAATATGAACATAACCTAATAAAGTGTTTTTATTTTTAAATTATACATTGCTGTCAGGATTTTAGAAGACATCAAAAATTCTCTTTGTTAGCTTGGATTAATATTTTAAAGCTGGAAAGTATGACAAGGAGACAAAAGGAGTATTGTAGCAGATTAAACTAAAAACACCCTTGCCACATTAAAATAGCTTTTAGAAATAAAGGGACAGCTGTTCACAGGATGAAAAGAAGTTGGAATAAATGAAGCAGCTACATGATGTCTTGATAGCCTGATGTATACACTCCAATGCTACAGATCTCTCTTTGTACAATATTTATGTTTGTTTCTCTAACATTAGCTGTGTTCTTATTATTCATTTGCATTTATGAGTTGGTTTCACAATAGCTCTCAAACCCCCTCCACATCTGAGTTTTGCCTCTAACCATGATAAAAAACAACACCTGTGCCCTGCAAAAGAACAGAGTGTTCTTACAGAATATACACTAATGAGAGGTCAGGCCACTTTTTAAAAATATATATACTTTTTATTTTTTGAGGGAGAGAGATACTGGTATGTTTTCCAGTTTTTCTTCTGCAATAAAAGAAAACTGGAGATATTCTGCAAGCTCCTTTGTGAAAGTAAAATTGTAAGTATTTTACCCTGAGACTGTATTTGATTGCCCAAGGGAATCCTACAACTACCAGCACTCAAGCTAAGGACAACTCATGGTGCAGAGGCCACAACTCCATTAAAAGCACACAGGCAGCAGGACAGCAAGTCATTGAATAAAATTAACATGTTTTCTGAAACATGGGTGGAACACAAATCACATTTTTTCCCAGCTGGCTACATAAGTGGGTTGGCTTTAAGCCTAAAGTCCATCAGTGCAACTTTCCCAAAACAGGTATCTTCACTGTACATCCTATATTTGTCATCTGTGGGACGGTTAAAGAAGTCTTATTGTGACAAAGAGAAAACCTGAGAAGATGTTGGCTGCTACCCCCAGCTCATTCCAAATGACAGACAGGGAAGACACTTCCTCAAAGGCATCCCACAACTCACCAGAACATGCAAACACCCCTGACCTCCATCGCATAAAGCATTCAGCAAGCAACCCTGGGAGGTCTGCAGGAGGAAAATGCTACTTGTAATAAGTGTTGCATCACTGACTGCTTCTTTGCAAGAGAGCATTAACACTGCAAGCTGCTAGCATCGCTGCTGAGTCTCCCCAGCACGTGGAATTACTATTCCTACAGTGCAGCTCTCAGTGGATTTTCCCATGGCAAAAGGGGAACCGCCCATCAGAGCACCCACACCACAAGCCAGCTCATCCTCTCCCTGCACACCGGTGCCGGGGAAGGTGCAGCACTGCCTCTGTGCATGCTCCTCACTACAGCTCAGACAGAATACTTGGAAGAGAAGTATGACAACGTGTTAATAGTTTTAACGTTTGAAAATAGTTAAGGACCTCAGTTTCATGTCTTTCTGTACAATAAGACGAGATATTTTAAAAAAATGCTTCTGGCTTTTATCTATTCCCAGTGATCCATATTTTATTCAAGCAGTACAGGTGTGTTGGCCCATATCCTTTAATTCATAGTAAATGGGATTCTATTCTGTCTCTGCAAACTAAAATTTCATCAGTTTACCCTTCAGAAACACAGCATTTTGTCTGCTTGCAAAATTACTACTTAGAATATCGATCCATGCAGTCAGTATTTTGCTCTGAACCTATTCATTAGGAAAGGATTAAAGTGGGCAACAGAAAAAAAAAAAGAAGGAACAACACACCCCTTTGGAGTATATAAGCAGTGTGTTAGAAATTAAGCGCCGCAAAAGTGAGTCATGGGGTAGAACAGATCGATGGCAAAATTCAAATGAATGCACTTGCAGCTTACAACTGATCCAGAGATGCTGATTCTCACTGCAGGGCAAGTGCAATGCTATAAAGACAACAAAACAAAAATGAATTTATCACACTGTTCTTCACTTTAAGCAAACTGTGAATACTTGATAAGAAAAATGTATAAAGTTGAAAAATAAGATTAATAAAAAACAATTTTTCTTTGCTTTTCGTCCTCCCGCTCACATTGAAGCAATGCTCTACAAATTATTAGCCCAATATGAAACAAGAAAAGTTTCAAGAGAAATCTCTAGAGGAGTCCTGGAGGCAGAGTGGAAAAGCAAAATAAAAGAAAGATTTAAAACAATAGAAAACACATCTAATTTCTTGCCTTGTACCGTGCTGGCCCTGCCTGCATACATCCTGCCTCATACAGCAGCTAGTCACCTCATCCCAGCCCTGCTCAAGCAGGGCCAGTAGCAGGGCTCGTGCCCAGCCAGGCTCTGAGCATCTCCAAGCACGGGGACTCAATGGCCTCTCTGGGCATCTGTTCCAGTGTTTGATCGGGAAATCTGAGCGGCTGACAGTCAGCCACATCAGCTCTGTGCCAATCCTGCTTTGGTCTACGGCTCGTAAGGACCATTCGGGGAATCTTCTGGCATCCTGCTATGCTCCAGCCACCCTCGATTTAGCTGCTGTGAATGACAGCAACCATAAGGCTGTTCTAATTTATACCATAGGCTTAACAGGCTACCAGCTGTCCCACGGCCTGGGAGTCATAAAGGCAGTTTAGAGTCAGGTTTTCTTTTTAAGTTTTTTTAGTCCCTCAGCTGGAGATGAGGACTGACTCCACAGCTGGCTACTTTGTGTAACAACCCAGTTGTCTTTTTGGACACTGCTATTAATGCTTTGAACTAGTTTCACTCAAGATCTCTCAGCAAGTGTATGCCAAAACAGGAAGTATTAAACAGCTGGCTGAAATGTCCTCTTTGCCTGAGAAATTAATTCAGGGTGGACACCAACACTAAAAGCCAGGCATTGCTCTAAAAATGTAGGCAACAGTTACATAGGCCTGTATGAGTTAGCAAAACTGTATAGCATCAATACAGTGTGGGGTTTTTCCCCACCATTTCAGTGTCACCATCCTGTCACATAGCTTCGGGAGCAAATCTTTACTGGCTGACAGTCTAACATACACACGACATTCACATCATGCCATGACTGGCACACAGATCTCACCCTTTCATGCCTGCGTAAGGAACACATGATGAACACATCAGGTCATTGGAGATATTTTCTCAACAGCATTGACAGAGTTGCTCTTGTTACTTTCAGATTCAGCTCCTTTTCTTTGACTGTGGTAGAAACAAACAGCAGAGATAAAACGAATCCCAGGCTTTTTGTACTGTATCTGCATTCTTCCACAGAGTGATGATAATGCATTGATTCTTTCAGGATCTTACACTAACATGATAGTTTCTACACTAATCCCTTTCATACCGCTGTGAGAGTTGTCTGAAAATGTTTCAAAGGGATTTTTTTGTCAAAACAAGGTGAGGAACTTTGAGTGTAATTTGGTGAAAACATAACAAAAATGAAGTTTGACTTGACTGCACTGTGGGCAATTACACAAAGCAACTCTAATATGCAAATACTGCTGCATAAGTGATCTGCAAATTCTGTACCATGGATATGAAGTGAAAAATAGAAGACAGTAGATGTACGTTTAAAGCCAAAAGGGGCCATTATGTCCACACATGCTTTGTGTCCACAAAGTCAGGAGTTACTGCTGCATGATGTCCGCACCTTAATTTATTAGTGCTTAGTAACTCAACGTAATGAGTCCTGGGGCACTTTAGGTACTTCAGAACCTGCATCATCAAGTCATCAGCTAATGTGGGGTCATCACATCTAGTCCCAGTTAGTAACCATATTGCATCATCCCTTTCAGAACTTCATTGGATAAAGAAAAAAAATAAACGCTTAACTTCTAACCAGAACTTTTTAGGACCATCTTTATCATCAGAAATTATTTCCACCATGTTTTTTCTCCCCAAGACACATATTCTTATTTAAAAGCATGAGTATTGGAGATCATTTGTACTACCACGCATAACACAATGAACAGCTTAAGTATGAATGAAAACAATTGGTGTAAGCATCTCTAAAATTTACATGAGTCAGAACTCTGGACACACACTACAGATGCTCCGTTGGCTGTTATGTGACTGCAAATTAATTTCAGCAGAATACCTTAATTATAGTCATTGAGCAAGAGACAGGAAGGATAAACTAAATGAGGGGGCTTGATTAGTGCACGCACCATAACATCCAGAAGCGGTAAGTCTAAATGAAGCTGAAGGGAATCCCTAACAATGCTGCTACACAGTATTGGATCCCATGGCTTTCTACGTGACTGGGATTGTCCGTGAATACTGCGCCCTTACAAGCCCACAGTCTTCAATGGTTCCTTTAATTATGAAGGGGCATATAAAAAACTCAATGCAAAATCAACATTTTTAAATAAGACTGCAGCTTGTCCGTATAAACCATCTGTATGCCCACATGTATTTTTAAATCTGAAAATAATATAGTAAATACATTAAAGAAAATCTCCCTGAAGTTTAAATTTCCTGTGGGCATCGTGATGTAAACACACTTGTTCTGCATCACAAATAATACATTCGTGTTTAGTCTTTGAAAAAGTCTTGAACAAAGTTTCTTTCAGAAGGATCAGAGGAAATCACACTGTGGGTTGCTGCTTGAAAGCTTTTACAGGTGTGTTCATGCTCAGCTCCATGCGGGTTGGATGCCTTTTATGGTTACCTTAGAAATTGAGCAGTGTTTTTGGATGTGTTGCATTGGGAACAGATCAACTTCCTGGTGTAATGCTAGAATGCCTCTGAGCAGGAAGATTTGTGTAGGAATTAAATAGCAGAACTGGGATAGGCAATTAAGAAAAAAATATTTAGTAGAATAAACCTGGAGATCTAGATTTGTGGATTTCAAAAACACACATCCTAGTATTATGCTGACAGTACAATAAAATCTGCAAATGATCATTCCTCTGATTATAGCAATATCAGATGTGCATATATATGTATGCACACACAGGGATATATATACACATGTAAAGTACACAGACAATATAAAGACACTTAACTGGGCCCCCAGAAGGGAAGATCAGAGGCGTTCTGACAAACATATTTGATTTCTTTTCACACATATTGAACCTGATGCCCTGGTTCTTTCCACATGGCATAGTGGTTATAAATGCAGATACAAATAATAATGTAGTGCTTCTCCTGCTAGCCTGAATCTAATCCTAAGGTACCTTCTGGTTCATCTAGAGTTGCAGGATAGTAATATAAAAATCCAAAGGCTAAACATGCTGTCTTATGCAGAATTCATTGCTGAAGCCTAGCTTTGTTAGAAGATCTGACCACTTCTCTTGCTGCCTGCCGCTAAGATTTGCCAAACTAAGCTGACTTCAGACAAGCATGCTCAGCACTCACCCACTTTATGCTGATACAAAAGCACAATTTAGCCCTGTGATATTGTGGCAGTTGGCTCCTACTGGGGTGTGTACAAAACTATTGATCAGTTTGCAGAATATCTGGAGATACCGAAGAATCGAGCATGAAATATGCGCAGAAAATACAATTCCACAAATATTTTACAAGTGCACGGAAACATTAACCATAGTTATGTCATATTGAGGAACTGCTTAAATTGTAGTTTCAACTTTCAAGTTTATGGAAATCTAAAATCTTGATGGCAAATAGTAGCAGAGCTACATCTCCCCAGATGTTAGCTTGGCCTTGCAATCTTTGTTCGTGAAAAACAGATTCTACAAGGACAATTACAGAGTCTGAAATTCAAAGGTCTGCGGTTATACAGGAAGTTGATCTATCCCATTCATTCTCACTAACTTTATCAAGCATCACTTATCCTACAAATTCACTCAGTCACCTCCATTGCAAACCAAAGGCACCACATTGTAAAGCAATTAATAACGTTCCTACCCAGGGAAACTTTTGCTGAACATGATCAACCCAAAAGCTGGAAATTTGCCAGCACGCTGCTTCTGTAACAACAACAACAAAAAAGCTTCAATGAGAATTGTAATGACCAGAGGTGGCCAGGGCTTTGCTGCAACACTATGCATCTTAAAGCTAGCGCTGCCAGCCACTACCACCTTCTGTAGTGCCAGTCAGAAGCACTGGCAGAAGACTGAACTCTGTGACCTATTCACAGACATATGACTGAGGTTACAGTTGCTGAAGCTCAAGACCTTGTTAAAACATGAGCCACTAGCTCCCAGGGATATTCTTACACCCCTGAATGCCACGTGTTGGCATTCATTTCAGATATAACTCAGAAGGGTGCATTTCCTCTAAGAGAATCAGAACTCTGATTAGATATCACAGAGACAAATGATAAGAAAGAGTAGCTAGAAGTTTCTGTAGTGACTGCAATCTTGCCAAAGAAAACCTTTGTGCTGCTGCATTGCCCAATGCAAAGAAAAAGGCTACTGCAGCTGCCTGGGAATTGTTGCTCCTAATCTGACTGCATTTATTGGACTAATTCATAATAATAAAATGCTTCAACCACCTGTCACTGTATGCATGTAATGTCTCTGCTACAGCGTAAATCACAACATAAAACTTGCTCATATAGAAGATTCTGTAGTAAGAACCAAAAAATACTCAGTGCTTGCTTAAATAAACTGCTGTGGGTATTTCATCACACAGATCCTAAATTATCCTTACATTCCACATAGTTATATTTATTGGTTAAATCATCAATAACCCAGCATTAAAACCACCAATTCTTGTTTTCACTTAGTACAATATTTAACTATAATCTCTTCTTTTACATACGTCTATAATGTCTCCTCTGCTTTTTGTACCCGGGTTCTTCTGAATGAGAGGTACAGACTAGAGAAGAGACTGTTGATTAAGTTGTTAACGGTGTAATTTTCCATGGCTACAAAATTAGAATGGTCACAAACTGTTGTGCAGACTTACTATTCTTCCAACTACTCCAAACCAAGGTTCAAACACACTTCTCATTTGTTTATAAATTTTGTATATATGTGTTTAGGAGATTAATAAACATACCAGAGATGAAGATGACAGATTCCTTCGTTGTGCAATCTCCTACCCCTACCCTCGACCTACTGTACTGCTTCTGGCTGTGCCTGTCAGTCTTGAGACCCTCAGAAACCCCAGGCTCCTTGTCTCAGGCTCATTTCCTCCCTCCTCCCTTCCTTGCACCATGGGGAAGCAGATACTGTACAACACCTCTGTTCCCCACTTCCTTTTGGCAGTTTCAATGGAGAACACAACATGACATTTCTGGACATTAGAAAACACTACTTTTCTGAAAGAGTGGTCAGGCGCTGGAATGGGCTGCCCAGGGAGGTGGTTGAGTCACCGTCCCTGGAGGTGTTCAAGAAACATTTAGATGTAGCGTTGAGCAACATGGTTTAGTGGGGTTATTGGTGGTAGGTGGATGGTTGGACTAAATGATCTTGTAGGTCTCTTCCAACCTAGCTAATTCTATGATTCTATGAAGGAGCACAATGTCAAATTCAGCATAAGTACTTAATTCTCTCCTACGCTAAGAAAAATGGACAAGAGTAAGGAATGATTCCTTCCCCATTTTAATAGAATTTAAAATGAGCAAGTACAATAACAGCTCAAAGTGAAGGTTTACAGAAGAAACTACGGCTCATGCATCATCTCTGTATGGCTGCTCTCTGCGTGCCCAGGATGCACCCTCTGCCATCTATGCCACACAGCCCAAAGCTGACCTCTTCCAGAAGCTGGCTGCAGCAGCACCTCCAAACACCACACTAAGGAAATGCTGCCTGCTTTATTTCTCCTGCCAACTGCTGCATGTCATTTTTGGAATAGGACTGTTTCTCTTCTTTACATGAGTCACCCCAAGTGATAAGTGATTTTACGTAACACAATGGAAAGAGCAGTAATAACAGCAGAGCAGCAAGACCCAGGCTGCAGCAAGTGAGGATTTGCTCAAACGCAACAGCAGTGAACACAAAAAAAAAAAAAAAAAAAAAAAAAAAAAAAGGAAAAAACTTGCTTACCTTCAGAAGGCCTCAGTTATGCAGGAATCTCCAGCAAGATACCCTTGCCTCCACTATCAACCATTAAATGAGGCCTGGTAAGGGGTGGATCCTGGCCCCACCCCTTCCGGTCACTCAGGGGCATTACTTGCAGCTGAGCTCCACTGAGTTGGTCCTGCCTTCCCACCAGGTGCTCCATCACTGGTTCAAGCCATGACTCAGCATTTTGACTACATTTTACTACAAACCAGATAAGAGAATGAACCTCTCATGGACTGCTCCATGAGTCTGACAGGTCCAGCAAGTCCTTGAGCAGAAAATGAGCTCGTTGTTTTTTCAGGTACTGCCAATAAAGTTAAAAATTAAGAACAAACAACAAAAGCCAGGTGTGATTTAGAGTAGGTTTTCGGAAGGGTTCAGCCCTTTCCAGCCATTGCAGATTCCTCTGTGAATTACATGCTGTCCTTACTTTAAGGTGAGAAGCAGGTTCTCTATGTGACTGTACAGCTTTTGTTCAATAAAGGAGATTGTTAAACTTCATGATTCTGAATCAACATCAAGCAAATCTACTGCAGAGGCAAGGCACAAGGCCTTGATGCTATGAGCAGATTGCATCCCAAACATAAGCTGTATGCATAAATGTCTGAAGTACAGAGTAAAGGTTTATAGACACTCTGTTGCTTATGAGAGAGTTTATCAGAATAGTCAGTATTCAATATTTAACATCTTCCCCACTGTCTCCAAATTTACACTTAGGTTGAAGGAGTTCTTTAAATAAAATATTTATGTATGTAATGTCAAAACCACCTGCTCAGTGCAAAGGAATAAAAAATACTGAGATGTTGGTCCTTAAACACATCATTATTTCTTGTTGGCTTCTTTTATGTCTCAAGTTTTGTTCTCTAGGATACCCATAGGCTCTACCCTCTCTGTATAATGTAGCACTTCTTTCTTTTGCTTTCAGAATCTGTTTCAATTGATTTTGAAGAAAAGCAAGTTTTAATGACTTCTCTTGCCCTAAAAACAGCCATTTCTTTCTGTCTTCAATAAGACATTCTCAAGATCAAAACTCTCTCTTTAACGTGCTTTTCTCCTTTATATTTATGTATTTGCTCATACGGAAAATTAACATTATTTAAATAATTTCTAATTTCTTTGTCATTCATCAACACATGGGAATCAGACATTTTTTTTGAAAAGAATACCGAATTTTAATATAGAATATAGAATTCTCACTCTCTAAAAAAACCTCACTTATTACACACAATACGAAATAAACATCAACATTCTGCGTGTATGCTGAAATAATACAAAGACAGAGTCAGCTTGAGGCAACAATTAAACTGACCATACATTACTCACACCAGGACTATTCCTTTTTGTTGAACAGGGGTGGAAAAAAAGACAGAAAGAACAAGACAGCCCAGTACATAAAACCATCCCATCCTCATTTGAGTACATTTCTAAGAATTGTATCAGCATTATCAGATGAGAAAATGCTGCTTCAAATAATTCTGTTTCCTCTATATTTTTTTCCTTTGTCTTCCTCTGTTTCCTTCCCCTTCTCTTTCCCACTCACACTTTCTACATTGAGTCCGTCTTTCAGCTGTGTGACAAAAGCACGTTTGTAGAAAAATCATGTCATATGCATATCGTGGAGAGCACCTCTCAGAGAAAAGAGCCATTGCTGATAATTTACTGGTCGTAGCTACCACATCCAATTTTTAAATTAGATTAGCATATTTAACTTTTAAACTGAGGCAAAGTAACCTCCCTAGGTGCAAATGCTTAATGCTAAACATAAAAGATCTGGGTAAGTATTGAGAAGATGAGGACTTAATATTTTCAGTTGATTGCATAAGCAGAATACAGAACACAGTGACACCAGGATTACAGTCACTGATTAGGGATGAACATCTATAAACTTCTGAACCTATGGTTTTGCTTTGTCATTTAGTCATGCTGAAGTTATTTCTATTCTGCCTAAAACGAAATGTTAACAAAGAACTTAAAATACTTGAATACCCATAATTTTCTGGATAGAACCTATAGCGTTACGAAAGAATTAAATGTTCAGGCTGAATAAGTAAAAGAGAAAAAATAAAATAAATTGGTCTAGCAATATTTAAATGATGGCAAATGTAAGTTTAATATAAAACCATATTAGAACAATTGAGAATCATGAGAGGCTGATTTATTATTTATATAGCATACTAAAAGTTATCTGTAAAGGAAATTGTGTAATATGCAGTAAATTAGACAAAGCTGCACTATAAATTGGGATTAAATCTTAAACTGGTTTTAATATTTAATATGCTATCATGACTCACATTTTCAATAACGGTTGTTCAAAGTTCAGGAAGAGGTTTGAAAGCAGCCAGATGAGGATGAGTTGCAAAACCTCCCCTCCTGATGATACACCTTAAATCAGGTAATTTCTTAACTGACAAAACCGGACAAAACTGGCTTGTCATCTGCTGAGGACCTGGTCCAAAACTCAACAGAGAGAGTGGAAATAACTCTCATTGCACTCACCAGAGCTAAAATCACGGTTACTGCAAGTTATATAACTACGAGGACCAGATAAAGTATGTTATACAGGAATAAAATAATTGCAAATTCATTCAGTTTATTTTTAATGATTGTCCCAGTGGAGCACTGGCAAAATCCATCCTTTGATGGAAGCAAAATCTGCATGGTAAAAAAAAAAAATCATCCCAGAAAACTATTTGAAATTAGGCTGTTTAGCTCTGACTTTGTTCAAGTCAAAGTTCAAGTGCCCAGATGGATTTTAGACTACACACTTAAGTAAGCGATATATGGGCATGAATTGAAATAGTTACATTTTTCTGTAAGTGTGCAGGATGCTAGAAGGTGTGTTTCTGTATATACTAGAACACATTTCACAAGTTAAAACTCGTTTATTTATGGAGCTTTGCTTATGGCCATGTGGAACGCTGATTCGAAAGGTTTTGATCTGCATGGCTTAGTCCAGCCTCAGACATTTATTACTTGCACTACTGTGAAAAAGGAATTGCCTCGCTTATGGTCTATGGCCCTAACACACCGTGCAAAGAAAATAAATCACAGTCCTTGACCAGAAAGGTTTACAGCTGAAGATGTCAAACAACAGAAACAAAACAGGGACAGTTCAAGGAAACTGTGGCACAGCTTTGCTCAGCAGTTTACTCCATGGTCTCAGTACATTCTACTAACTCCTGCCAGGAGAGCTTCAAAGAAGAAAACAATTTGGAGATGGTTAAAGAGACCATGAAGGCAGCATGGAAAAGGCACCAAAATACTACAAATAGCCAAAGGGGATGATTGTGAGGATGGAGGGACAAGTCAAAATACCATGGTTTCCTAGAAGATGATATGAAAAGTGGGATATGGCTTTTCTGTGAGTGCAATAGGTTTACACAACTGTTTTAACTTGCAGCTTAGACGACATTAATCATTTTAAGTTTTAGGTGTTCTGCACAGGAAATCATATTGAGATGTCTGGAGTGCTTTGAGCTGCTTAAAATTCTGAATTGTCATTTTGATGAATGTAAAATAAGCATTCAGCAGATAAATTTGGTCCATAGTGAATTTGCATTATGAATGATAGCACTTTCTAGCACTGCCACTGCAAGAAATGTCGATTTTAATTAACACTTTATTTTAAAAGACATTGTTTTGTACATGACACACTAGAAAAGGTCTCCTAATCTGCATGAACTTTAGACTGCTGTGCTAAGCAGTGTGGCTGGAGTTCCTTGTATGCTTAAAAGAAGCCTCCGTTAACAACTCTCATGGGGACGTTGTCATTTTTTCTGCAGTCACCTGTTTTTAGGACAGTTGCTATATTAAAAGATGTTTCCATCACAGAAGACAGCTGCCTCCCTGAGTCACCTCAGCTCTTGTAGCTTATTTCTTCATTACCTTTAAAACTAAGGTTTGTTCATGGCTAGTTAGGATTCTAGTCCAAAATGTGAAATAAATCAGAACTTACAGTGTATTAATGTAATGTACTGTTACTTATCTGTCTTCTGTCAAGATCGATCAATTTAGTAGACTGTACGCTATTAGCACAATATCTAGGCCAAAATAAACAATTAGTAAGAGGATGTTATCAAAAAAGACAAGCATATAAAGGAAGAAAAACTGACTCACATATTTTGGAAGCTAGTAGGGTATTTTTTCCTCTGACTTCAGAAAGAAGTTCAGACATTAATACATTTTACAGTAGATACATTTTTCTCATTTATGAGAGTCACTCTCAATAAAACTCTGCAGTAGAGCCACATCTAAATTACATTTTGTCTGTGAGTTATTCCAATAACTCACCTCACAGCTTTTATTTACAAATATCTGGAAGACAGCAAAACATATTGGGGAGTGGGCCTCATGGAAACACGCGTCCTATCTTGGATGCTTTTCATTATCTAGCAGAAATGGTAATGGATATCTTTAATTCCTAAGGATGGCTAATCACTTTATCTGTGTAAAGACGTGACAAAAGTCTTGATTCTTAAGAAAATTCAGATTGGAAAGCAAATTTTTCTACAAAAAGTATACTGTTCATTTTCTTACTAGAGCCCAAGCTTATCAGGTATTATTTATCTGTATGTTTTCAAAGACAATATTGTAACTCAAAGGTTATTGATTTTGTTAAGGTACTGGCTATACTGTAGACTATGAGTAAAACAAAAAACAGAACAAAAAAACCCTTCTGTATTTCCTAAGTATTTTCCTAAATAAAGAATCCAGAGATTTTCTGCACCTGCTTAATCTAGACTCAGTCCCAGAATCGCAATGAACTGGAAGCCCCTAACAGCATGTGTTCGACAGTAATGGAAATAAGACACATTTTTCACTTACACAATAATTCCAAACATAATTAACCATTTTAAAGTATATTCCCGCATAGCAGGATTCCTATGAAGAATGTCACCAGGTGGACAGGGCAACTGGGCCAGGCTTGGCAGAGCTCCACCAGCTTTGATGTTTGGCAATACGGATTGCACAGGCTGGAAATCGGGATGTAGCTCCACTCTACCAGGTTTAGCGCACACAAATAATCCCACAGCCTCTCCTATGGGAGAAGAAACTCAAGGAGTGCTTCTGTGTTTGTTTGTTCCCCAGGCCATCATCCATGAATACCTTCTTCTATAGATCAAAGGTAATAGGAGAGACAAGTAGCCCGTTAAGATATTTTCGAGTGCGTATCTCTATGTACTATTACTGCTTTATTGCCAAAATATAGCTCAGATAAATGTGAGCCTCCTTATGGCAGAACACTCTGAAATGCATTTCTGATGCCGATTATAAATGGTAAAGATCATTTATATAAAAAAGTTCTTATCAAAAACATACCCAATCTTTATCATGATAAAAAAACATTATGATTTCCAGCCTAGTATTACTTTTATGATTCTGTTCCATTTTTCTTAATAGAAACTTGAATAAAAATAGTTCTGTCCAGACCTCGCTATTTTCTTTCTTTTACTGTAACCATTAAATCAGCTTTCATTTCATTACTCTAATTGAGCTGGGGAGCAGCGACTGCCACCTTAAGGCCCATAAACTAACTTAAAATGCTGCTGGCTCACTCCACCTTAAAACATATTGCAGCACTTAGAATCAGCACAGCAGGTCAAGCTATACAACAGCACTGTTGTGATCAGAGGATTTTTTGGCAGTTAAATGAGGAGAAAGACTGAGGCGATGTGAAAAAAAGTAACATTTCCCTTGCTTAGAAGATACACAGCAGTTGACATAACCATTTTTTATTTGTACCTTAAGTGTCTCCAGAGCATTCGTACCTATGTGGAGATTTCTCTCATAAGGAGCATTTCTCCACATAGCACACAAGCGTCTAATTCACTAGGATGATTTTTACCATGGGGATTATACATGTAAAGAGCCACCTTTTGCTGGGCCGTGAGGGAAAGTCCATAACGATGATATATACGTCTGTCTGAGCTACTTGTGTGGGTCCCTTCTCCTGTTGTTTCAATCCAGCAATCTATCTATTCTAAGCCTCCCTGTAAATGGTGTGTTACCTCCATTTTACTGGTGTGGAACTGAGAGAGACAAAAAATAAGGAACTACATAATATTACATACTGGTAGAAAGGATTTAAATTCAGGTCTCCTAAGTCCTAGGTGAATACTGTTATATCTGCCTTTTTCTTTGTCACTGTATATTAACAGACTTACTTATATGTCTACATCACCTACAGCACTGTTTCTAGAAGACTTTTCTCTGGCTAAAGGAATTGAGCTCTTGTAAACAAGATAATAAGGAAAATATTCTACTTTGACAAACATGGAACAGATCTTCATTAGGAAAAAGCATAGTTACATCCTTAAGTCTTCTCGTAACATTCAATAAAGGGGCAAAAACAATAATTATAGTCTTTAACTTCTACGGAAAGACCAGAATCACGTCCTACCTACCTGACATGTGTTACATTGAAGTCTCTGCCTATACTGCTTCTGGAACCTGGGGCGCAGTCCTGTTCAGACCAAAGGTAAGGAAGCTGAGGAATACAGGAGGGAGACAAATCTCAGAAGGAAACCAGGATGTGTGTGATCTACAAGGCCTAAGGGAGTTTGGTACAAACAACTGATAAATGTCTGCTACTTGACAGTATGCTTTTAAGGTAAGAGTAGGATACTTTCCTTTGTCTTGCAGCAAATCAACTAACTGGGAAATAACCACCTTTCCTTGAAAGGCACCAGTTAAGCAGCTGCTCATGTCACCAGCTAAACAGATGCTATTTGTATCTTAAAGTCAAGGATAGGGATAAAGGATGGATCAGTCACTGGCCTGAACCTTTACAATATTTGGATCCATTCCATTTAAAATGCTGTTTCATATGTGAAAGGGAAGAGATGCATCAGTGGATCTTAACTAAAAAAATATTTCTACTTTGGGCATGTGTTATAGTATAACACCTGTACAAGTACTTACATAAACATATATGTCCCTAAATGCACTCATCCACCAAACATATATATATAAAAGGAGAAATTCTGAGTACTCAAACTTCTGTTCAAATCTGCATTCAAGCAAGGCAAAATTTTAAAATCTTCTCAGATCTTTCTTTTGCAGATATTTTTAAACATTTTTTTTTCTTTCAAACAAATCAGCATATTTTAAAAATTCTTCAATTTGAAGTGTCATTGATGAAATACTCCAGGCTCGGGAACTTCATTATATGACTAGAATGACTTAAATGTTAGCTTAGACATCCCAAAATGACAGTTTTCAGAAAACCCTGGTGTTGTTTTCATAATGTAAATCAAATGATTGAATGGCATATGGTTATCCTGTTGTTATGACATAGCATGTGTATCTTTCTTTTCTCAGCATCAATAAAATTAGAACTTGGAAAAGGCAGTAATTTAATTTGGAACTTGGAAAAAAAAAAGCACTAATTTAAACAAATCATACATTGAATGTATGGGTGTATATGCATAAGCCTGATACATCTTACAGCTGACTAAACTTTAACCTGTTTCAGAGCTAAAGAGGAAATAGTTCATCAGGGACCCAGGCTTATTGCACCAGCCAGCCTGCTAAACACTCCAAGCATCAGGTCAGAGCCTTCGCTGTCTATTCAGTGCAGTAAGAGGCTGCCTTCCAGAACACAACAGATATTTATGTGAATTCCTGATTATTAGTGGCCTGATTCTCAACTGTTCTTTTTTTATTGACAGTGAACATTTATCTGCAGCAGTGAGTAATGTGGTGAAAATACATTGTCTAAAATTTTACTGTCTTCCCTCCCTCAAATATTATTGATCCTAATTTCACATCTCTTGATGAATATTTATCATAGAATCATGGAATCACCAAGGTTGGAAAAGACCTACAAGATCAGCAAGTCCAACCATCCCAGTAGTTCTCACTAAACCATGTCCCTCAACACAACATCTAAATGTTCCTTGAACACCTCCAGGGTCAGTGACTCCACCACCTCACTGGGCAGCCCATTCCAGTGCCTGACCACTCTTTCAGAAAAGCAGTATTTCCTAATGTCCAGCCTGAATCTCCCCTGACACAACTTGAGGCCATTCCCTCTCATTCTGTCACTAGCCACAAGAGAGAAGAGGCTGACCCCCAGCTCACTACAACCTCCCTTCAGGTAGTTATAGAGAGGGATAAGGTCTCCCCCAAGCCTCCTCTTCTCCAGACTGAACAATACCAACTCCCTCAGCCTCTCCTCATAAGGCCTGTGCTCCTGACCCCTCAGAGCTTCATTGCCCTCCTCTGAACACGCTCCAGGGCCTCAATGTCTTTCTTGCAGTGAGGGGCCCAAAACTGGATACAGTACTCAGGGTGTGGCCTCACCAGTGCTGAGTACAGAGGGACAATGACTTCCCTGCTCCTACTGGCAACACTATTTCTGATACAAGCCAGGATGCCATTGGCCTTCTTGGCCACCTGGGCACACTGCTGGCTCATGGTCAGCCAAGCATCGACCAATACCCTCAGGTCTGTTTCCTCTACACAGTCTTCCAGCCACTCTGCCCCAAGCCTGTAGCGTTGCCTGGGGTTGTTGCGGCCAAAGTGCAGGACCCGGCACTTGGTCTTGTTGAACTTCATCCCATTATTTAATTCTACAGAGTGCAACAGCTCAAGCAGTGGAGATGCTAACCATTTGCCTGAAGATAAGACACTCCACAAGTGTTTCAGGCGCAGAGGTTCAAGATGCCACTACAGCTCTTCCATATCTACATGACTGCTGTGATCTTGCTAGCCTGCAGTGAGGTATGGGCATTTTCTCCCTTCTGTTCAACGTGACTTGTGTATTCTCAATACATGCAATTTAAACAGGGATTCTCCAGCAATATAAACTGCACATCGTTAATTTTGACCATCTTCCTCTAGATTTTTTCTCTGAGGAGATCTGTATCAGAACATAGATACCTAATTCACAAGAATTCTTTTTTTATATAATATGGATTACACATGGTAAAATGTGTAATGTAAAATCTTAGGCACTTTGTGATGCCCTGGAGGAATCACAGCGTGGGGAAGAGTGGTCATTCTAAAAGTGGTTTTGGAACCTAAGAGAAAAATGTAGTTGCTGAAAAGTCAGATGAACCTCCTGAGCATCAAGGCTTTTAGTCCATGTTCGGACAGAACTGGCAATCATCTCACTAACTGGCTTGTGGTTTCTGGGATGCAGTCACTTTTTTGTACATATTGGGAGCTTGCTTCTAAACTCAACTTTGTAAACCAAGTCTCTAGCATGTTTAGAATTGCAGATGTGTGTTCTGAGAATTTGCAGTGTTTGCCAGAAAGACACTATATGATATTAGCACAGTTGGTTCTGAATTTTAAACCTAAATCTGATGTGCTATGACTCACAGCCTCAGGAAAGAATTAGATGAATAGCTCATAAGGGGAGAGACACTGCCTGAATATCTTTATAGAGGAGATATGCTGAATAATAACTATTATTTCCGTACCACGAGCTACCATTCTATTTAGGATACAGTGTGCTGCTATAGAGGCAGAGTGCCATACAGACAGACACATCTGAATTATCTTTAACATACTTAGAATACTAGAAATCATGAAACTGCAACAGCACAGTCCTATAACTGATGACTTGTTCTCTAAGTTCACATTCAGAATGTCTCCCAAAAATCCTTGGATTGTCCATTCTGAAAACCATGTTGTCACAGCAACTCCAGAGCTAAGAGGAAAAAGCTAGCCAAGGTATCCCTACTCAAGGTGTAATCACACCTCGCATTGAAGTATGGGCATAATCTCAAATTAGGTATGATACAGCGAAGCAGTATTTGTAATATAGAGAGGATCTGACACACTGTCACAAGCTAGTAGTACTTTCATTTTGGGAAGTCTTAATTTACATGTAGGTTTTGAATTTAAATGTGCATTTTTTCTTGCAGTGAACATCCCCCACATTCTTTAAAAATGATGCATACAAAGTGAATCTGGCCCCATGTAGTTCTGTAAGGAATTTCTGTAAATAGAATATTCAGTATGTGTGGTTCTGAAGAGCCTGTGTCATCTCACAGGATATGGCTATTGTAAATCTAAAACAACCTCATTTTCAGGGTTGGCGGATTTCATCATGTAAGGCTTGCATTCAATATTGCTCTCCGTCCTAGGGCTCAAAAGCACAATAGTTGGCTTCAAGAAATTTAAGTAAACTGTTCAAGGGAATTATAACACAGAACCAACAACAGCTTCAGGCACCGAATGCCTTGCAGTCCTATGCTACTCAATCTGCTCCAAGCATCACCATTATAATTCTTTTTGAAAGACCCAATAAATGTTTGTATAAGCTGATTATTAATCACAAGCCTTTTAATGATTTACAAGAGGACGTTACTTTGCATGGTGTGGAAGAGCATTTTTATTTGGCTAACTTTACTATCTAACTAGCCTCACATCTGGAACACCATGATTTATAGCACATCCTTAGCCTTAGTACCATGAATGTTTTAAGAAAGTAATACGGGAACAGTTCAATTCATAATTTCTAGGAGAAACCCATATAAGTCACTTGGACATTGGTTGCGTCTCTGACTTATCTTGCATTTTGGGTTTCCTTCTGCAGTGAGAGCTCTCATGATATTATTCTCAAATACTCTGAAATTCAGCAGTAAGATGTAACAGAGACTGTCAGTATCCAAATAACAACTTATTTGCTATATTTATTACTATAGCATTTTACTTACTTGCCTTTTAATTTCCCATCACAATTTTTACAAAAAGACAGGAAGCTGTAGTAGAAAAAAGTGTGTTTCAATAAATACTTAGTACTCTTTCTGGCACCGTTCTTTTGCATCCCTGGTAACATGTCAAGACAATGCCCAAGACGAGTTTGTGTGCTAATGCTTGCAGATTTGGCTTGTGAAAATGGCTCCATAAATAGAATTTATCCTTTAAACATCAGTCTCTCTCCCTCCCTGCTGTGTTGCATGTTTCATTTTTCACAAGGTGAAAAGAGAACCTACTGATGATAATGGCCTTTTGCTCCTCCAGAAAAGGAAACTCTTAAGTCCCTCCAGCAAAATATGTCCCTGCTTAACAAGCAACTGAATAAGCGTGAACTCCATGGGGCTTTGCTTAATGGGCCAAGCAAGTGCGTACTTCTGTTCTACCAAAGCTGAAGAAACCATGAATGCTAACTTAGGAATATTCCTTTTTCCTGAAGAACAGCCCTATAAATATTCAAAGAAATGAATTCAGCTGAAAAAAAAATACACCAGAAAAAATATCTCCAAGTTTCAGATATTTTTCTCTCCCATATTCTTATGCTTTTAAAAATATCGTATGCATACACTAAAGCGATCACTATCCAGATTTATTTTTTATTTCCCTTTTTTCTCCACTTTTGAAGCTGGAATTTTCAGTCATTCATAAATTCTTGCAAATGCATAGAATGGACAATGGAAAAACAAAAATATGGAAGCTGGAAGGAAGAAAGCACCAGGAAATAAATGCCTGCATCTAAAGACCAAAGGGTGAATAAAATATACATCATAAGTAACTTCTAAGTAAGGCCTTAGTAACTAAGTAAGCTAAAAATACTTTGGTACACAGATTATTTTTCACCAAAGGTGAAAAGATATATATATATATATTTTATATCAGAAAGTGCATAGGAGTGGAAAGACTTGACTGAGCCAACTAATAAAGCACGCCTTGCAGGCTTTGCCAGACCTATATAAACTATGGCAAAGCCTTCATGACTCAAATACCAAATTTTAAAGAACTTTTTTTCCTTCTGTGCCGTTCATCTAAACAAAATGATTAGTAACATCTGCAAAGACACTTGTTGTTTTTCTTTACAGCCATCCTTAAGATCTCCAGTGCTGTAATGGAGATACAAAAACAATGACAGCTTGATTTGGACAGCTGAACATTGACAATGCTATATTGCATCTTAAGAAATATCGTCTCTTGGGTTATTCCATCTCATTCATAAGCATCTGTGGTCTTTTCCTTCTCCTGAGAATGGAAGGATGGGAGAAGAAACTAAAATGTTTGACTGCAGCTCTTAGGTAAGTTGATAAAAGTACGAAACAGCAGCAGCAACACCTCAGGACTCTCATCTCTTACTATCGGAGATAGTATATATGTAATTTCTCAGTGTGGATGGCAAACCTGAGAGCACATACAACAGTCATGTTCTACAATGGGTGCCAAATGTCAGTGTTAGAAAAGATTTCCTTTCTGCGTAATTTGTGTTGTTATTCTGAGGCTCATACCAGAAGTTGCAGTGTCCAGAGAATACACAATGTGGAGTAATATAGCAGAGAGCTCTCCAGAGAAGTGTGAATTTAGGACTGAGGGGAAAACATTAACCTAAACATTTCTACGGGAAAAAATTAAAGGTGATAAAGTGGTAACAAGATTAATTTGGATAGAACTAATTATTCATATTTGGGGATGTAAGCAAGGGCTTGCTTTGGCAGTGAATGCACTTACTGAAGTCAAGAAAGAGTAATAAGCCCAAATGTGCTTGCTTAGGGGAAAGATTTTCAAAATTCAACATAGGGAAATAATTGTACTTCAGATGAAATTAGAATGGAAAAATGGCACCAAGTCACTTTGAGTCACAGTATAAAAATACAGATTCTACTTCACCCATGACATACATTGTTAACTAAGCCTCCTATCTTCTGATCAGTCCCTCTTGATCACAAAGACATTTATTTTCTAGTCATAAATGACTGGATTCAATTAAAATATATGCTCACCTATCAATAAATTCAAATAGAAACTCTCTTGACATTCAAAACCAAATATTTAAAACGATCAGTTACTCGTAGAGGCTGCTATATGTAAAACTACTCATACATATGAACAGAATATATTCTGCTATGGAGAATGAAGTAAAAATGGGCAGCATCTATTACTCTGCTGGAATTTGAAGTAAAAGAAAAGTGACAGGCCTTTCAAAGGTCTAAAGATTTTGTTTTGCTTTCAGCAGCAACTCTTACAAGAGTGCAAAACATATATATATACCAAGTTATGATCATGGAATCATCATGACTTAAGGTAATGGGACTCTGCATCTACACACAAAAGTTGTATTGATTGAATTTATTTGCTTTAACTGCCACTTCATTCAGCTCAATGAAGCTCTGCTGACATCTCAACCTAATTTTGCTTATTTAAGTCAAAATGGTACATTTAAATATATGTGTTACTAGTTCCAAACTGACTTATAGCTTATTCTGTATTGCTAAAAATAAAGATATCTGTTGGTATATGTACTCTTAATAAAATATTTCTTTATTAATTTGATCTTGAAGTTGTACTAAAACACTTTAATATTAACATTTTATAATTTCTAGGACGCACAAAAACACTGTATCTATAGTATGGATTCCCAAGGGGAGACTCCTCTGTAATAGAATTTACTCACTGCAACTTCAATCATGGAATCATTAAAGCTGTAAAAGATCTCTAAGATCGTCAAGTCCAACCGTCCACCTGCCGCCCATGAATCGATACTTACCTTTCAGATACCTTCACTATCCTTCAGCTGTTAAGGCCCAATGCCCATGGTGTGCTAATGCTTTTTTTGAGGCATGATCTATTCACCGTACTTTTGCAAAGAGCAAGAAATGCTCTTACTCACTCTTCATCTTCCTTTCAACAGCAGTGGGCATAGTGAGGGATGTGCCAATGGATGCTGGCTCCTCATAGGAAACTTTCCTCCTCAAACAGTATCAACTCCTAGAGAGAAGAGTAGCCATTCCCTTGTTAATAATAAGTGCTAAAAGGTACAGAACAGTCTTGACAAAGAGTGTGTTGGTAAACTGAGTGGAGTTTGTTGTTGCTAGATTTTCTATTCATAAATGTATTTTAGCCTATTCTCCCTCCTCTCTCCCTTACCAAAAAAAATGCCAAAAAAATAATAAAAAAAAATAACCATTCAACCAAAAGGATCACATTCCTCTGTTTTTATTTAGTTTTTCATTTAATAAGATTGTTCTTTATTATCTTCATTCTTCTATTGATCTGCAGGGAGGGAAGGCACAGAGGGAAAGTGACAAATAGGCTGCATTTGTCCCATCCCTTCTGTCATTTGTTTCATGGGTAAGTGAGTAGAAATGAAGACAGCATGTTCCACACTGAATATTGTGAGCATAGAATATGGCCTCTAGCTAAAACACAAATAATTTCTATGCATGATGAATCCTTTCAATAACAAGAGACCTGCTAATGTGGGATCAAATCACAGTCATTAGCTCTTGGCACTGTTCTTAAAGAAATGATATAGAAATCTGAACATCCAGCCGTAGTCAAATATCACACGAACTAGCCAGTATTTACACTGGCAATTTACTTTTCTCACCAATGTGCTTGTATAATTAGAAAAAGCAACAACAACAACAACAAAAAACAACACCAACATCCAACAGGGTATAATCCTTTAAAAGCAATAGCCTGCTTAAGAAAATGATGTATCATTCTGAAACACGGGCTGCATAATAATTCTATTGATGGATGAATTAACCCTGGGATTATATCACGACTGCTAGCCCTGTGCAATAAGTGATTTTCTATGGCAAGCAACGTGATTTTGAAATAAACCATGCCTTCTTTTCCTTTTTCTTTTCTTTTTTAAGATTTGATCCTAAAGTATTAGGATCAATGTAATGTATTATACCAATAAGTATCACACACACTACTGAAAGGGGTCGTCCTCCCAGTTAAAGAAATAGATTCAAATTTGTTTGAATCTTCTTGCAAATTCTTCTTGTAGCATTCTTACCTTTAAAGCAGAAAAACCATGCCTACATAGACAAAGTCCCTTACACTAGTTTAATTGCGTGACTTCAACTACAATATTCATGAATTGACAGAATCAAGACCAGAAATACTCAGTTTTCAATGGAGGGGACCAAGAACTTTTCATCTACGGTCTTATCTTATTTTGTCTTTATAGTATGTCTTACACAAAACTGTTACAGGTAACTACAGAAAAGTGTATTATTTAGAAGTCCACCAGCAGTAGACTTGGTAACCTCAAAGCAAGAGGAAAGGACACCTTCTAGGAGAAATCCTGCTGTGAACCAAGTTCCAAATGTACAAAATTGTCTCATCACCAAAGCTTCTTTGAACTCACTGCAGAACCGGCACTATACACCAGCTATTCCAGTGCTTCTTATTTTCAGTCAACAGTGCCTTTTGAAACCATGGTAGTCATGGAGGGAGTCACACTAGCTGCGGCAAAAACACTTTCAAACTGAGTTCGGGCTCTTTGATTGTGATCCAGAAGCTTTACATGGTCATTTAGAAAGGCTTCTCTTTGCATAAAGCTCTTTTTTCCTTTTATTTTTAATTTTTAAATAAAAGTAGTAGTTATTTTCCTAGTTTAGTTTATTACTCTATTATTCAAAATTTTATCTATTGAAAATTTGTGTTGTTAATAACCTGCAAAGTGTGAATTATATGTATGATATATTCTCTTATCAACTAGTTTTCTTCATACATGGTATTTTATTTTCAATGAGTATTTTCTTTCTGGATTTTTTTTAAATTTTACCTGCACTTTCTTTCAGTAACTGCACCTCCATAGAGCCATTTTATATTTTATTCTTAAAGGATTTTTTCCATAAGAAGAAAACTAGTAATTAATAAACAGTTCTACTAAGAATCTGCTTTTGTATTCCATGTTACAGTTCTTGAGAGAACAGTGTATGATAAAATAGGTATATTTATTTTATAAATTAGGCTCCATAACAATTTAAAGTTCAGCTTATGTCAGTTAAGATAAAGGATGTTTCTCATGTGAGCATATATTCATTTTTTGCCGGTAAATGCACTAGAATGACTACTGCTTTCATAAATTGACACATTTCTATTGTATTTGCTAGATTTGTATATTTGTATATAGATTTGTATAGATTTGTATATTTGAGACTGTGGGGAAAAATGCTGATTAATAAATTCTTTAACTACAAGCTGAATAATAAGCATGTGGCCATGCTGCCCATAATATACGTTGTGAACCCACTGATAAAAGGATGGCATGATTGTCAGCTGATAACATGCCCTGCTCCCTGAAACACATATAAATGCAGCCCAGACTGTAGTAAACTGAACAGAAAAAATTAAGTCTAATAACTTTTTAAATGTGAACCAGTATATGCTTGTTTTGGAAACAACATTTATTATTTATTTATGTATAATAATAATAATAATATTGTATAATATTACTAATATTATATAATGCACTATTATTATATTATATTATTATAATACTGTATTTATTATTTATTTATTTATTATTATTTATGATGATACCATATGATCTTTTGTAGCAGAGGAGACCTACTCTGTTCCTACTTCTTTTGTTTCAGATAGTTGATTGCTAGTTTGCACCTAATAAGAGGCGTTTGAAAAATGCAGCTGCTTCTTTACTAAGAAACAGTTTATTTTTCTGGAAAACACCCTGATGATCACTGGATCTAGCTCTCTTCTGTTGCAAGCTATCACACTGTGCATATTTCCTCCTAAAAACTAGTACTAACATGCAATTATGTCATATGAAGATCAAAATTAGAACAATAGTTCCCTCTTCTAGTTCATTTAATTGTCTCATCCAGAAGAAAAATTACAGCAAAAGGTAAATCTCAATTTATGTACCACAATTTCCTAGTAAGCCATTTGGCTGAATTAAGCTCATCTTTCCTTTTTTTGTAAAAACTCATGTCATGACATTAAAGGTCATGTTCTCTCATTTCTGTCACTTTAAATTATACCATCAACATCATGAAGAGATTCAACAGAGAATTTCATAAATGCTACAGAATTATTAAAATAATGTTAGGTGGCTGCTTTTCATATATTCATGCAGTTCCATTTATGATTTCAGCTAGTATTTTATATTCTTAACAGAAGAAAACAGGTGGCTTGAATATAATGGGAAATAAGTGGAGGATGCAAGTCTTGGGAGGAGTAGGAACTTAAATTCTAATCATGCCATACCTATAATCATAGCAATAGCACCATACATGCATTCATTAAGAAACATTCAGTCACCCTCTTTGCAATCAAGTTTGAAATGATTTAGCTCAACACTCTATACCCAAAAGCATACATCTGTACTAAAGTAAGAAATAAATAATTTAAAGGTATAAATGTTTATTGAAAACATTTGCATCTGACTCAATCAACTGCTTACTTGTATACTTTTCAGTATATTGTATTATTTTACTCTTTACTTCCATGTTGTTATTTAGCTGTTAATTGAGAAACTTAGGTTTCATTTTTCAAACAAAGCGCCTTTCTGCTTCCCTACCTTCTGGCACAAAGTCTCAAGCTAGTTGCCAGAAGATGACTTGGAGTTCCCCACTGGTAACACAAATTGAAGATGTAATGCAACTGTATGCACACCATTTATGTTAATAATTGTGAAAAAACAACTTGGAGAATTAACTGCCACACAACAGCATTATGTGTGCTTCCCTTGGCTGAGAAAGCAGCAAGTACTGAAGGAGAAGAAAATAAAATATGATGTTTTGTGTGTTTTCAGGCTAAGAAATGACTCTTCCTCACAGGTTTAGTAAGTATGGTTTCAGAGATGCCTATTTTGTACTTTCTCTTCCTTAATTGATATTTCTATTTTTACATTAAAATTCTGTATCTATCATTACATGTTAAAGGCAGCAGACACAAAGTCATTCAAAGAACAACTGAGCAGCTGGATATTTATTATGACTGGTTAGCAGCGAAGCATGCATAGGATTGCATAGATCTTTTATTAAAATCCAAGAATCAAAGAGCACAACTAAAGTTCACATGACATTGGAAACATCTATCTGCAACAGCCTCGTCAAAGCAAGCCCAACTCATCCTGCAGAGATGGTGCGTACGTCAATCAGACCTGCTCTGTATTTGCTTTTAGTTTTGATGATCAATTGACTTCCCAAGTCGTTATGAAAGTGCAATATTGGTTTCTATGCTTATTATATGATATCTCAGAACTAGAACCTATTTTGTTAAAAAAAATGTGCAAACATATAGTAAAAGTTAGTCTTTACACTATTGAGTGTCTTACAGAATCATAAAAGGGTTTGAGTCGGAAAGGACCTGAAAAACCACTTAGTTCTACACCACCTACCATGGGCAGGAACACCTCCCACTGGGATCAGCTTGCTCAAAGCCCCACTCGACCTGGCCTTGAACGCTTCCAGAGATGGATGATTAAATCTATTTTTTCCCTCTAAACCATTATACCATATCATGAACATATTGTGTATATGCATACTACTTCCATTCTACACACGGATAGGTAAAATAGGAAAAGAGAGTAGTAAACAGGGTAAGATCAGTATAATTCTGTTTGTGAATGTGGAAACACAGAGAGAGTAAATGGCTTAGTTTAAGGACACGCACAAACAAAATAAGAGGCAAGGCTAGAAAAGGAACTTAATTTCCTGAGTATGACCCTAGTACCTTGACTACAAAACCAACCATCCTTTCAGCCTACCTGCTTTTATTTAGACTAATCTGTTGAACATCTAATCAAAGAAAAGCTATAATAAATGTGCTTCACAGAAGCTATTGAGTAAGAAAAACGGGGAAAAAAAAGGCCTCCAAGATGAGTTACAGAGTTAACCGTGTGTAAAATTAAATGTTTTAAATCTTTTAGTTGCTTAAATAATATTAAATATACATACAAGGTTGCAGGGAATAGGAATATCAAGGGAGAAATAGTGCTGGAGTTAGAAAGGAAACAAAAAAAGAACTGACTGTAGATCATGGCAGTGAAAAGAGGGATGCAAGAAGGGGAAGGGGAAAGGGAAGGCTGGGGAGGCAGCCTTTCCCCCCTCTCTCCCCCATCCCACTGAGTGGGGGGAGCAAATGAAAGGCTGTGCAGTGTTTAGCTGTATGCTGGCTTAAACCACAACATGTTCAAACCTTAAGGCAAATCTTAACTTCCTCCCTTTGCAGCTAACCACTCCAGCATTATGTGGAAAATGGGTTTTCCTCAAACACCTAAAGTAGATGAAGACAAGTGAGTCAGAGCTTAGGAACTACACCTTCACAAAACCAAGCCTATGTTCAGCACTAAACAAACAGGAATTCCAACTCTGTAACCCGTTGAGCTGAAGTTGCAGGGTGCATTGTTATTCAATGTATCAGTGACAGTTGTTGGAAGAATTACAATTGCTGGTCAAAATCTTTATAGTCATTTTTTGTTTTCCTGATTCTCACAGTCAGGGTTTCACTGCTGAATTTATTAGATGTTGAATAATTTCTTGTTACTGCAGGGGAAGTACATAAACCTGATTTTCAGAATCACTGTCAGCTTTCATTTTTTTCAATCCTTACTTGTTAAAACTGTTACAGAGGACAACATTTCTTCCTCTGACCTCACACCCAGCAGCTTGGCATACAGAAGTTTGATTCAGTAATCAAATATGCCAAAAAGGAAATTCACAGCAGTGAATTTTGCTGCATTTGTTCTAAATTGCATTCTTGGCTACCTCTGAGCAGCCAACTTCAAATTTAATTTTCTGAAGAACAGACTGGAAGAGCTTCATAGGATTAATATTTCATTAATATTTTGTGAGCGAAATATTATAGAAGGGATGCTTTAATTTCTGCCCTTATTAAAAAGGCAGTTATATTTTTTAAGTGTAAATTAAAATTTCATTGTTTTGCATTCAGAATATGTCCGAGACCATCATTCTTGAGTAGTATCTCCTATACTTTTTTGTTCACTCTGTCATCTCAAAGTCACATAGTTGAACCATTGTGAGTTGACATTTAGGTTATAAACTGCATGAGAAGGAAAGAAAACAGATATTATCCTACCTGGGAAGAAATGACAATTAAAATAGAAAATCTGTTATCTGTCTACCCGGTAATTTCAGGTGGCATCACTACAGAAAACTATGAATAAACAAAGCAGAAGGCCCTTCTTCATCTCCTAGCGAAGTCACAACCCCAGAAAACAGAAGTCAGATCCTACAAACGCTTTTGTATATGAGTAACCTTTATCCATGCAAATCTTGTTAATAAAGTCAATATTTCAATTATAAAGCCAGTGACTATTCACTCATAAAGCTTAACTGTACTTAACCCACTAAAAAATTAGAAAGATATAGAACAGTCAAGTTGTATGTATTGTAGGCTTATGTCACAAGATCTTTTGAATTAATTAGCTCAGCAATAAGGCTTCCAGTGCACGCTAATCACTCATTCAATGCATTTTTTATACTTACTGAAAGAATGCAAACATGTACATTTTTACTTCGTTGTTAAAGGAACATATATATTACAAGTGTGCTATATATGGTTTGAGAATTGAAGAAATAAACAGAAGTAGTTCATTAGACCATCATATTCTGCAGGAAATCTTACTCAATGAAAAGAAAAATACTCTGAATAATTTATACTAAAATTTGCTTAATTTACAACCTTCTGCTCTCCCCTATCACTAAAGAAGACTGTACAGGAATGAATCCTCACAATAAAATCTACTTTTAACAAAAGAGAAGTTACTAAGCTTCGAAAGCTGGCCAGGTCAACTTAAGTAACTCTGATAACTAGGTACCTAATCCAAGTGCCTTCAAAAAGAAAACAAAGACAGAGGTCTTACAATAGCCATTTTTACTATACAGACTCACTATTCCTATCCGCATTATCAGTACCGCTGTAATAGATCTGGGCCCCATTGTGTTGAGTGCCATGTGAATACATAACAAAGAAACTCCCAGGCCGAGGAGCTTCCAATCAAAGTACAAAACAGAAAAAAAGTCAGATACAAATGAACAGCAGAGTACAAGGAAACAAGGCCATGGCATTAGTGAGGGCAGAAGACTCAGCACTGCAGCAGCCTTGCTATTGTTGTATTTCTTGTAGCAAAGGAGAGTTTGAAAGTGAGGAGAGGAGAAGAGGAATGCATCTTTCTAGATGTTTACGGGGAGCCTTTGTCGAACACAAGAGCAGCATAGAAGAAAGCCCAGAGTAAATCCTGCTTTGGTACTTCACATTGATCTGTCGATGCTGGCATCACTGGCCACTGTCCGAAATTTCTTATTTGAAAATTTCCACTAGTTATGAAGGCAAACACTTCGACTCTTACACACACAAAAACACCATTGTACAAACAAAGTTTGCCAGAATATGGAACAAAAGGCTGAACAAGACTCTTGGGTAATATAGCCTAACTTTTAGAACAGCCTTTTCATGGAATCTGGGAATAATTATTATAAATTTGGCTCCACTAGAGCAAAACAAAACCACAACAACAAGAAAAAAACAAACAAACAAACCAAGACACATACAACCCTAGGTAGGCTCCTAAAACCCAGCATTTTAGCAGAAGATATTCTTGAATATTCATTATCTTCCTGAATTAGAATGAGCATTTGGAATGAAAAATCAGGTGGTGTTAGAAACAGGGAAAACAGCCAAGCTTCCTCTGCATGAAACATATGTGCTAGATTTTTTTTGAAAAATGAGAAGAAAAAATTTCTTAGTTTACAGCACACAGGTAAGCTATTTACAAATACAAAGCTCACACTGAGATCTTTGCCTTTCCTGCCATCCATTCTTGGAGCTCAGCTGAGGCATTAATTATATAAATGACTCTGCTGCTAACAACCATGTGTGGTATGCAGGGTGCAGAGATCATCCTCTATTTGGCAAGTCAGGATTTTGGCCTTCAGGAAGCTTCTGGCTGCAGTCAGCTATTGATATCTGTTACTGTCGGATGTATAGAGCCACTGTTTATACTGTGTAAGCGTTAAATGAAGATATCTGCTCTTCATAGGTGTGAACAATACAGGCAATAGCCGTGAATGTAGGAAAATTTTTTGTTCTACTTGAAGAGGCAGCTTTCTGAAGGCATTCTGTAGCCTGAGAGCCTGGAAGGTCACTCCTCTTCAACAGAAGGCTCAAGGTACCAGTGTGGGTTTTTTTTAAACCTACCCTTGAAATGAAATTCTTAATCCTTTCTGATGACCAGCTTGGAAGGCCTGTTCATTAAATCACCTCTTCAAACACAAAGGTACAAAGAACAAAACTAAACCTGCTGAAGGGATGTTATGCAGTAGGTAGTATTGAAGAAGAGGCTGAGATACGAGACAACTAGGAATGACTTTCCTCAGCACATTTAGCTTGTACGCATTTCAGTGTCCAGGTGTGGCTTCTTTTAGACTGTCCTCTGCAAGGCTCTTCGTTTTATGGTGATGTTTTACTGAGTTTTTCCTCTGTAATTATGGAAAGACTCAAGACAAAGAAAGCCAAACAAGCTTTGGAAATATTTGTTGCAGACTAGTAATGTAAAGACAAAGCAGATCTAAAAAGGCCTCATCGCAAACCACACGGAACAGGGGGAAATTTCTCATTACTAGGGCAGGATCTGAATGATCCAAATAATATTTCAATGGCATATACCTAGGAGAGAGAAGAAAAATACAACTCCACCGAGAATTCAAGTGGCTCAGAACATTTTTGAGCTCTTTTACATGTAGGTAGCTTTCTCCTGCAGAAGTGGCTCATAGAAGCATTCTCTCTCCAGCCTGTTACTTTTACCTCGTGCAGTGACAAGTAGCAGTGTCAATACTTCCACGCATCTGAATGCTTGTGAGCATGTGCTTCATTTCTCTCAATTCCTTTGCTCCCTTAACATGGTGGAAAGAGGGATTGAACACAGCAATGTTCTATCTAAATTTCAATACATTCTCTTTCATCTTCAAAACTTCTAACATTTTGCACATTAGTGTGAACAAATGCATGTTTCTCCCTTATGTTTGACTTCCATCAAATAGCATAGCTTAAGTTTAGACTCACATGGAAAGAAGGTCATAGAAGATGGGAAAAAGAAGAGTTCATTTCAGTAGAAATTATGTAAGCTGTATATCAGTCAAAATTAGGTTTGCATATCTTCAATTGCTGCACAGAAGGACAGAATGGCTCATGGCAGAGAGCCCAAGAGTCAAGAAGCATAACCAATACAGGGAAATTGAGCACATATAGCTGCTGCCTTTTTTTTTTTTTTTTTTTTTGGTCAAATGAAAAGAAAGAAGAAAAACAAACAAAAAATGCCCCCACACAAGTAAAGATTTTTGTTTGTTTTTACAGTCTTTGAGATCTGTTTCTAAAATGCATATGCAAACAGTAGATATTATATTACATGGATACAGCAAGAGGCTTGTATTTGTTGTTAAGCTGATTTTTCAGAGGAAGATGCAGTTTCCAAATTTGAAATGTTTTTGATATCTTTGATACATACTACCACATTTTAAGAGCGCTGATGAATGAAACAAGAATCTCTGATTATCTATTCTGTATAAACCACATTGCTTATGTAAAGTAAGAGAGGAAGTGAGAAGAATCTGACCTTCTTTCTCTGAATTATAGGCACATAGGACTAAAGACATTCAGATACAGACTTCACATGCAGCAAGAGCACAACTCTTACACTGTGTAAGCTATTCCATGGTTTTACAAACACTGTAACTTTAAATGAAGGTACTTATGAGAGAGAAGACTAGCATTTTGTATTTATGAAATTAATTATGTTATGCATTACCCTTATTCCTATTGGAAGGCTGAGTTCTGGAATTGCCTATCTCCCTTCCTTGGGCATTCTGATTATCTGTAGGAAAATGGACCTGGGTGTTTTCAAAGAGATATGTTTAGGTTTTGCTAAAATACCATGACAACCTTCAGAATTATTCACTTTCAATTTTTGTCCAGAATAATCTGTAAAGAAACATCAAATATTTCATTCTCTTATTGCAGAAAATAAGAAGTGTTCCATTTCATGCTTAATTTATTTTGTAATTATAAATGTGTTGGTAAACAGTACCATAATGGGCTTTGCTTTATGCTTGTTTATGCTTTTGAACTATTTAAGTTTTAATATGTTTTTAATACAAACAACATGATAATAATTGTTCTTGGAAATGACTTGCTAGAGAGATTCATTCAAACATAATATTTTAGCATTCATCACATACACCTGCTAGTAAGAGATATTAAAGAAATAGAAAACTGAGTCTGGCAATTTTTACACTGCAGAATAGAAGAATAATTTTTAACTACAATTTAATATTCATTCTACATGAAAATAGTAAATTACCATTCTAGATGACAGATCACAAATATATGGTCTGATATTTTATTGGATGCTCTCTGATGTACTACCAAAAAAGCATTGTGTCTTTCTCCTGACATATAAATACACACTTGGGCTTTCTGTTGCTCTTTTTGTAGCTTCACAATCACTTAAGACAGCAAGGCCTGGTATTTAAACACTTTTATCAACAAACTGAAAGAGCATGAATTCATTAGTAGACAGTCCAAATGGTATTTTAGAAAATTCTCTTTCATTCCACTTGATGGTAGGAATATATTTTTCTTCTTAATATAGAAGTAAACACTGGGCATGCAACTATATTCCAGTTAATCATCAAAAGAGCATTCTTACTTATATATGCAAAATACATGTTTAAATAGAAACACATTTTGAAAAATAATCTCTCTTCTATGAATCTTAGCTTATGCCTGCGTTCGGTTTTTACCAAAGTATCATCATGTCCTCTAACACTTCTGGCACAGAGTGGCAACAGTGAAGCTAAACAAAGCGGTAATGGTTAACAGATTTGTCCCCAATCACCACTGATTTGGAGAACAGACAGGTATCAGAACTTCTTTACAAGCAGAAACAATACTTGCAAGAGATCAGGGAGTCCACAGATCAGGGACAAGTACTAGGAAAACCAGATGTTTGTGTGTGAAGTAAGTAGTTCAGTTTGCGTGGCCTGAGATAAAAAATTCTGCCAGTTTGGTAATTCATCTTGGATGAATAAGGAAGTTAAAGTAGCCAGCTCCTTCCCACCATTAAATAATTTATCAATATCACTGCACAACAGACTCCAGTGCTCTACCACTGCTGTATCTCAAGTAAAACAGAAAGCATACTAT
Source organism: Numida meleagris (assembly GCF_002078875.1). Lineage (NCBI taxonomy): Eukaryota > Metazoa > Chordata > Aves > Galliformes > Numididae > Numida > Numida meleagris. The sequence goes on along the minus strand of NC_034427.1, from coordinate 6,877,995 downwards.
GCTCTATTTAAGCAGTGTTGTTGCAGTTTAACCAGAAAGGTGGGTGAGCACCACACAGTCATTTGCTCACTCCCCCACTTTCCAGTGTGTTGGGGGAAGAGAACTGGGAAAAAAAAACTGAAGAACTTGAGGGTTGAGATAAAACTATTTACTAAGATAGAGAAAAGGGTAACCGTTGTGACTACATATACATATATACATGAATGTATATAACAAGTGATGCACAAGCAATTGCTCACCACACAATTACTGATGCCCAGCTTGCCCCCTGAGTAACAAAAGACAGAAGTTGAACATCTGCCCCTTCAAAACTCCTTCCACATTATGCCATATGATACGGAATATCCCTTTGGCCAGTTTAAGTCAGCTGTCCTAATTCTGTTCCCTCTCAGCTCCTTGGGACCCTCACTGAGAATGGCTTTGGCTTTGTATAACACAGTTTAACAAAAACTATAAACATTGCTGTGTTATCAACATTGTTTTTTCCCCCAGAACCAAAATATAGCATCATACCAGACACTCCAAAGAAAACTATTCAATCCCAGCTGAAGCTAAGACCAGTGTAAAGTTCTATTACTCATTAAAATATTAATCTACTTACAATAATAGACAAAAACAATGTTTTGTGATTGAGAAAATGATTCATGAGCCCATTTTTTTGCACCAAATAATCTTACTATTTTGCCTGAGCACAAAATTTCGCCTTTTCCTGCACTTTCCAAAAAATTTTATCACTAACTCTATACATTTTTCTTTCTAAGAAGTGATTACTCATTAGTCATTACTGATTTTTCACCTAAGGACGAGGGGAATTATAATGTAGTCAGAAGCTAAATGACAATGAAAGAAATAGAATGGCAGGAAGAGGTTTCTGAAAGCACAACAGGCAACAAGTCAGTGTTGAAATTTAGTGACGGTTGGAGCTCCTCTTTGCTGCGTAATCCCAGCCTTCCATGAACTGCAGACAGAGCACTTCTAAAACAGCTGACAACATAAACTGCCTACAGGAATAACAAACACAAAGCAGTTATGCCTGTATGTATTTGTTTGCGTGTGTATATACAAACAAAAGCAATTAAAGTAAAAAGGCTGCTTGCTGTATAATTTGCAACAAATCATTTCACTAACTCCTTAAATGTTATTAAAAGGATACTGAATTATGCATTAATAAAATGTGCCACGAACACATGCATTTACACAGAGGAAGAATTTTACTAAGCACAAGGGGATCCTGATGCAGAACTAACAGCTTTTACTTTTGTAATTTTTTCTATTACTCTTTTCATAAAGATAAGATTTAAAAAAATCTAACAAAATTGTCGTTATCCTGCATAATTAGCATTGACAAGAACTTTCTATACAGTTATTTCAGAAAATTCTTGGTATATCATGATTTCTGCAGTGTTTTTTTCAGAAAGGAATCAAACTTTTATTTTGTGGAAATGATGGAATTATTACAAGGAAAAAAAAATACATCCATGCTGTTATAAATTGACAAATTATGCCAGCAAGACCATTGTGTTGATTGGCAAATGATAAGTGGAAGAGGAGACCAGTAGATCAGGTACTGCAAGCCTGAAAGCATTCTTCCCTCTGGAATTTTATATGAAAACGATGCACTGAGCAAATTCTTTTTAATATCAGTATAGCACATCTTCTTAGAAATAAAATACAGAAACCAGTGATCTCTGTGTGGGTCTACTTCAACTACATAGTTGATCTCTCAAAATGCTGAGGAATTCACAGGTTTTATCTGGATATCTAGCTGCCAGCCTAGGGCTTGCACAGGAGATACAGAATCTCTTTATAATAGAAACCCTAACAATGTTGAAGAAGCAAGACAGAAATACACTGCCGCTTCCAGACTAACACACACCGATTTGTTGGCACACGCTCAGAAGGCTGACGGAAAATCTGGAACTAAAAATAGGCCTCTGTCCACTCGCAAAAATGTTGGGTTTGGTAACCAAAAGCATACTGTAACTTTCAAAATTCTGGGATTTCTAAAATATATTTCCAAAACCCACAGGCTTGATCCCTGAGACAAAACACTTAACTGAATCATTAAGTCACGTATGCACAAGAATCCTGATGCTTAATTTATCAGTAAACAAAGTGTGAATTATAGATCTTCACATTTCTTTGGGAAACAAATCCCGCAAATTCTACTTTACTACTGGACTGTACCATAAACATTTCTACAATAATTGAACTGGATTGGTTGAGAAAGGCTATAGGTTTATTTTTCCTGTTTTGCCCAAGTAGGAGGTCATTTGAAAAATGATTTTCCCATAAGAAATTAATTTACAGGTTTATGGACTTTTCAGAAATGATAGACCCATAAAGACTTTTCTTTTTCAGTAGTTAATAGTGAACTTTGCCAGCCCCCTCAGCACTCTGATTTAGTCTCATGAATAAGTGAGGCAAGTCTTATCTCTATGCGAAGGTCAAATGACTTAGGATTGGAAGCAGCAAAAATCTAAGACAAAAACCTCCACTGCCAACACATAATGACACAGTTATGAGACCACGTTACTGTTTCTTTTCCAGGAACATAATTTGCTTGTGACTTGAGCAGTCATTCTTGAGAATTATAAACCAAAGGCCTTTGCTAAACTGGCAATGGAAAACAAGAGGTTTATTTACCCACTAAAGAAAAATTATATTCAAGATCTAAAGCGTTCTAGTTTTTTCTATATCTCCAGGCAATACCAGAGTCAAATTTTCATTTTTTGAAATATAATCTCATCTTCAGCACTGTAGACTTTACATCTAAATATTGCCAAGACTGCCACGTGGGGGTAGTTTTTTTCATCCTAATATTTCATTGCACTAAATCCACTGCATTAATGCAATTCAAATAAAAGATAATTTATGTGTCTCTGTCATGAAGGAATGCTTTAGGGAATTCATCACTCATAAGAACTAAATCCATGGCATTGGCTTAGGCTCTGTTATAGACAAAAACCTGAACAGCTTTGGTTGTCCAGAGGTGTTATCCTAAATCAAGATCACCAGATGTCATGACTGAGGCTAACATCTGTCTGTACTTATTTATACCGTTATAAAAATTTTGCTTTTCCCATTTCCCACTCTACAACTTTAAAGGTCACCTGCTCAGTATGTTACACTCTATCCATGTTGCCCCAGTACCATCATGCATTATAAATTCCATGATTCTTTAGAATACATTAATTTATAGTTTCACTTTTGTGCCAGAACCAGCTACAGTTTGATGAATGAGATCTCAGACTAGATAGGTAAATAGAAAAAGGGTGAAGAATGTAAGCTTGCAATGTATAATTTATTACAAGTGCCACAAAATACCAGTGATGAGAGAAAACAAATTATTGGCCTCTCATGCAGTGACCATGAGAAAGTGATAAATATTTCATTATATAGTACTCATCAGACATTTGAATAGCTCATCTGTCCTATTTATGCCAGCTAAAATGAATTCAACCTATCAGTGGCAAATGTATTTTTAATGTTTCTCTTTACCTTCTGTGAAATAGGCATCTAGAAAGTCCATCTTCCACAAGAATTACATTAGTCATTTCATTAGATAGTGTAAACTGTTTTTATTCTTGAGCAGGCTTTTCCTGTTTGAAACAGCCCTTCACATCTTAAGAAATTGCACCTCCAATGCTCACTTTAGTTAATAGGAAGCAGAAATTACCACAGTTGATTTATGAGACATGAAAACATGGTATTTTTGAGGCGGAAATAGTCCATCTCATATGAAGATTTAAAAATGTTTGGAGATATCCATGGGAACTCTCTCCTCTGGAAAAGAAAAGGCAATCTGTATGCTACTATTTAAGCTTCTTAAATGCCTCCTGAATGGAAAATTTACATCACATTTCCCTGCAACAGTGCATCAAGTGACACTTCCTAAACATTTCAAGTTTTCACATCTACATTATCTCATAATTTTTAAACTGCACCAATTAAACAATAAAGAAAGAGATCAGAACCATCTGCACTGTAGGGGTATGTCTGCATCTTCAGACTCAAATGGCATCACAATAGAAAGATTGCCTTTCTTCTCACTTTGACTATAACAAAATTCTGTGACGTCCCTCAAAAACCCTGCAAGAGCGCTTTTTTAAGTGGCAGCATAATCTACAGTCAGTTGATCTGAATTTTATACCAATTACTACTTCTCAGAAATTCTACCCTGAAAATATGTCCTGCACAGAAGCCATGCCTTTGAGGATGCTTCTTGATGAAATCAGAGTTCTGTTTTCAGATTGGGGAATTCCTTTCATTTCTGTACATCTCTGATATCCCTTGACTTGCATTACTTATAATCATCCTCCTGTTGCTATGGAGCATTATCAGGCCTGCAATAGTGAACAGGCTCACTGTTCCTACAGTGGCAATAACACAGATGGTCCCTGCTATTATTTTCACATCCTTGTGCACTTTATGGGGTCTGGAAGAAGTCTTTGCTACCCCACCCATGTAATATTGACTTTTGTCAATATTATATTTTGCCAATATAATATCGACAAAAAGCTCTTGGAGCAACAATAGTAGTTTCAAAATTTTCTGCCTCCCAGCCATGAAAACTGTAAGAGCTCTTATACCAGAGATAGAAAGTCCTATCATGGATGTTGAAATGAGAAAGTAGGAACAATATACTGTGATAACAAACATATGCTGATGAATCAAACTGGAAGCCAGCAGTACCCTGGGGCTGTTGACAGGGGTTCAGAGCTCTAGTCCTTATTTGAATAAAGCAACCATTGAGACCAAGAGTAGGTTAGCATGGGAGGAAAATAAAAGAAAAAAAAAAAAAAGGAAAGAGCATTGTGCCAAGAATCATCAGCTGCTAAATGAGCTGATTCATCGAAATACAGCAGAGAATATTTCATTCTCCTCATGCTCCCTAATTCTTATCTTTCTGAGACTTTTCAAAGGTGTTTTGTCTTGACTGTGCCTGGAAATAGATTTCTGCAGTAGGGGAAGAATATTTTGGACACTAGTAAGCAAAGTATGTCAAGTTTGAAGGATAATTACCATCAACAAAGCAACATCGAGGTACCAAAATATTCTTGTGGGTGACCAAATATTTAGTTTTGAAAATTGATTTTGATATAATGCAGATTACTTGCTTCAGAATTTTGTTATGGACATTTTGGTTCTCTTCTCTGTATTTCCCAAGGAAACTTAACATTAGCAGTCTCTTCCCTTTTCAGATTTACTTTGCAGATGAAAGCAAAAATGACTGCTTCCAATTCCAATGAAGCTTATACTAAAAGCTCATTTTAAACAAAGTTCTCTTCAAGCAGTGCAGAATGAGTCTCTGTCCCTCCTGCATAATTACAATGATTTTCAGGACAAGCTGAACTCCAAAATTACTTTAAAACAGAATTGAATCAGGACAATTACATATAGGCCTCTAATTTTGTAGTAGACATGTAGGTAGACATGTGGAATCTCTCACTTTTGAAGAGTGGTACTAGCTTGATTTAGTCACACACTAAGAGAGCTCACATACATGGAGAGCCTTTGTTCCAGTTTATCTTTGTGGCAGTAAATCTGTTAGCAGCTCAGTACTTACCTTTACATCTAAGGAATTTAGTGAAAATTTTACTACTGAGGGAAGCAACATTAAGATTATGTCAATAGTCTATCTTCAGTCTATCCAGATCTGTTGATTCTTGTTTCTGATTGATGATAAAGAGATCAAGAGTCTGAGGTTTTCTTTAACATACAAAAGAGAGACTTTATATCCATTATTTGCAGTAGAATTTATGACAGATGTGTTTTTGAAAGTTATTTTCCTTAAATAATCAATTTTGCTTCTGATGTGCTATCCCATTGTTTTGTATTTATCAGCAAATGATTTATGAAGGAAAGCAGTTAAGTATTAGAAGTTTTGTCTGTCTGTTGTTCAGTTTTTCCTCAACAATTCCTTATATGCTTTTTCACTATTAAGAATTCTGAGTTTCATATTCAGTAATCATTCTTTATGACAACCTAAATATGTACTGCATTATTTGTGAATTAGGGAGCAATTTATTTAGAAATCTCAGAAAATTACTTTTATTCTAGCTGTTATTTTACAGTCTATCCATTTTCTCTTTATCTACAATCTCCTCTTCTATGCCATATGAGTCTTCTATATTTCATACCAATGTGAATTGCAGGATTACAAAAAAAAGTTTCAAAGAAAAGAACCAGATCTGACTGTAGCCAGAAGGAAAATAAAAGCTCTGTGAATCCTAGGAAATAGCTAAGAAACAAAACAGGCTGCTGTACAGAGCCACTGTTAGAGTTTACATGAAAAAAATCTCTATGTATGACAAGATGCCTAAGGTCACACAAATCTTGATCTGGAAATAAATCTGAAGTTCATGCTTCTAAATGAAGCACAATTTCCCAACCATCCTCTTAGAATTCTTTCAGGAATTTTCACACTGAGATACACTTTTCCTATCAATTAGGAGACTTCATCTGATCCTATAGTTGTTTTTTTTTTTTTAGTCTGGATTCTGTGAAAGCTCTTCTTCACATACTGAAGTTAAGTAAGCATTAAAAGCTCAGCTCAAGACTCACATTTCCACTCAAGACACCTAGTGCATAAATTTAACACACCCATTACCTAATAAGAAAAGCTTGGAGAACAATGAAGAAGATATTTCTATCTACCTGGTGTTATGCTAGAAGCAAACCAACATGAAAGTGAGACCTTCCTGGCTGCTGACCACACAAATACCCTCCCCGAAGCTCTTTTCTTCACCCTTTCCATGTTCCATCCACTGACCAAAAGCTGGTTCTGTGTAGCTCAAATCTTTCCCAACACAGGGAAGCTCCCCACCTGGCCTCTTACTGCTCCCAACTTACTCTGAGCTCTTTCAGAAGAGTAAAGACCAAGCCAGTTCTTTTGTCTCTTAACTCAGAGGTAGTGTAAATGACAGGCAGAACTAAAGGATGGCCCAAAGCAAGAAAATGGGTGCATCAATGTAACACCTGGCAGGAAAACAATATTAAGTCAAACAGTACATGGGGATACAGTGGGCTGGCAGACTGATCCATTGATAGGAGAGTGCAAAACTAAAATACATCAAATGAGATTTCTTCTAAGTTATGAGAATCAGTGGCATGACAATCGCACTACAAATGTGGTTCTCAAACAATTCATTAAGATTTTCTCCCACAAAGGTACTTGTTCAATAGGGTGTGTATACTTGCTCCTACACAAATGGTGCAATAGCTGTATCCTTATTAAACACTGATATCTATGAGCTATACCGGCATCCTTCTTAACACATTAAGAATCCCATTTTGAAAGTTATGACAAAGTAACAACTACGTTTATCAGAAAATCTGACCCATGATTCCTGTGTGGTTTTTTTTGGAGTCAATCCTTTTAACAGGCTCCTTGGTGACATTTAATTGGAAGTGTGGATGTTGCATTCAGCCTCATGTCAGCAAAATGCTTTGGGTAAACAGTGGCAAGCAAACTTCAGTGGGTTTATTTACCCCACAGTTAATAACTTGGGTGAGCTATTTAGAATGGGCCTAATATTTATTTTGGTAGAAAACTTCGTACACGCACTTCATTCTTTTTCACTTTTACATGTACATAAAGTATAGAAATATCCATTGATAAATAGCAAAGTTCAGAACCTTTCCCTGAAAACAAACACTCTTCTATTGCTTTTGTATCAAAATGTTACTAAGCACTGAATTCACTCAACAGAAAACAGAAGGTTCTTACTGTCTCATACTTGCATCCTTCACTTTCCTTAAACAAACAGTAACAGTCTCTCAAGAGAGTATGTACAAAACTGAATTGCTTTGTTTTCAATAAAATCCAGCAGTGGTGCTATAGTAACCGTCTTCATCATGATTAGTGTAGGAAACATTTGGAAAGCATGTTATTATTATTCTAAATTACACTTTGCTTGAATTAATTTTTATGCATGGTTACTAAGATATAAAGAGTTCTGAATTGCAAATTGTAACATTCATTCTTGTGAGATAAGATGAGATTCAAAGAACAAGTACGCTTGGCTAGAAGATCTCTAGTCTCAGATCTTGGAAACGGAAAAAAAAAAGTGCTATGTATTGTAAAAGTTAGTCTAAAGGCTACCAAAACAATAGATTATAGTGCCAGTAACATATTTAATTAAAGATTTCTGTTAAACTCCAAGACCATACAGTATTTCTTGCTTAGTGGTGTAACAGAAAACAATTTTATTCTGTACTTACATGGTGTTTCCCTCTTTATCGCTCTTGTTAAGTCTTCTCTTTTTCCTGCAACTTTATTATCTGTTCCCCAGGCAAGACAATGCACTTACTCATGAAATTGTGATAGATTAAGACGTCAGGGGGTTATCAATCAATTATAAAGAAGGAACTGAGTAGCAGCTCTCAGTGTAGATTTTGCATGTTAGTTTATTGACACTTTTGGAAATCCTTATCTTCGGATCATGCTTTGCCCAGTAAATGATTTATTTTTGTTTGGGTGTTTTTTTCCCTCCTCATATCCAGAGCAGTGTACAGACATGATTGGAAAAGAGCATGGAAGATAGCTTTAGACTCCCTCTAATGTCTTTTTCACAGCTGTAAACAATTGACCCTACAGAATACAGATCTGGTTATGAAAGGAAACAGAACTACAGGCATATCAGGGTCCACCCAGTGCTTGATTCTAGTAAGACAACTGAGGTTATATTTGAATACAATATTGATGAACTCCATTTCCTGTCAATAGCATTCAATACATCTTCTGACTACTTGGTCCTCAGTAATCCTAAATATCAATATCAGAAACCTGAAATGCATCAGAATCGAAGAGCATTAATTTTGCATAACTAGCATTAGCCCAATTTTGAAACCTACCAACAAAAAAAAAAAAAAAATCAATAATTCAATCTTGTATCCTGAAACACTTGTATGGACAAATTCAGTTAGGTTTGGAAAAGAAGAAAAAGAGTTAACCCTAAAATTAATCACATGTTGCAAACAATCTCTCTCTGTAATTCAGACTCTCTCTCAAACTTGTACTCTAATTATTCCATGCTTCAAGATCCCAAAGGCGATTATGCATTTTTCAAAAGTCATAGGATAGTAATCAGTACTTTCAACAAGAGTTCCAGACAAAGCCTATCCAATGCCTTATTTATTAATAATGGCACATGCTTTGATTTATATTGTATGCATTCAGCAAAGCAACACAGTCTCTCGTGTGGAAAGAAAGATCCCTCATTTAGCAGATAAAGATGTTCTACCTTCAGCCTAGACAGAGTTACTGAGAGGTCACCATCAGTCAAAGTAAAACCTGTGTTGTAGTCCTGTAGAGAAACTGTAAGTGAACCATGGAAAGAGTAAGCTAAGAAGAGGGAGAATATATGCATTGTGTAGAAAGTTACCAAGTGCCTAACAGCATGGTATGGTTTGTACATGAGTAATGGTAGCAGCAGAAATGTCACTCAGGGAACAGCTAGTTCTATTTACACCTCACTTTTCTCCCCCTTCACTTCAGTGAGCACCAACTCAAAATTCAGGATTTGCCATTCTCTACAATAATTTTTCCCTTTCCCTATCATGGTTCAATATTGTAGCTGGATAAACAAGGCAACTCATGATAACCTCCTCAGTCTGCTAATAACTTTGCTAGGTAAGAGCTTTCTAGACTGTGAGTTCATAGCCCGGAGTTAATTTTTCTTTCCTGCCAGTTCAGGCTTCAGCATATGCTTGGAGAAGATTCCTTCATAAACCACAATGAGACTTTTGCCTGAGAAAAAAAAAAAAAAAAAGAGCTTAAAGACCACAAGGAAATTGAAATTCACGCTTCTCTTTATGAAAAGTGGATTGGTCATTTTGCCTGCTTCGAAAACCATTCAAATACAGCGAATCAATTTGTGAAGTTATAGGAGAAGCAATAAAATAATTTAAAAGCAGAGAATACAGCTGTAAGAGGAGAAAAAGAAAACAAAACTATTTTAAAAACATATTATTGGCATCCACTTAATGGTACCAAACTTTCTGGATATCTTTTTATGCTTAATACATACCACTTAGTTCTTTTTAGGCTAAAAATACCCTGTCCCCTTGTAATTAACACTTAGACGTTTGGCTCAGTATGTTATATGCTTTACTCTGCTGGAGTATCTGAAGCGAGTACCTGGAAAGTCACTGATTCAGTTTTCACCCTTAAAACGTCACAGAAATATTTAACAAGAAAACACTTTCAGAGTGAGAAAAAATTAAAGTTCTGCATTGTTCTGTGAGATAAAGGACACGACTCCAAAATACAACATACAAAGAAACTAATTTTGGAGCACATTAGGTATTACCTAGAAGCCAACTGGATGTCCATGACTGAGAAAACTAAGATACGTATTGAGATAAATTGGAAAGAGAATTCTCCCTTAACAAAAATGCAGGCTGAGATAGAATATGACTATCTCATAAATGAAATTAGAGTGCCAGCGCTGGAGTACAAGATGCCCTATTCAAGCTAAAGGGCATTTTTAGTACCAGCATTTTCAGATTTCAACTGAAAACACATTCATCTGTGGAGATACATAAAACTTGATGGACAAGGACCTAAGCAGCCTGATTCTAAGCTGGCCCTGCTCCAAGCAAGGGCTTCAACCAAAGGACCTCCAGAGGTCCCTTCCAGTCAACTAGTTCTAGCCCTCTAATGAAACAGAGAAGAACTTTATTGCTTGAAAAGATTATCACAAATGCAGGAAAGAGACTGCATACAGCAATGCCATCAATAGCAGAGAATAAGACTCAATACCTAAGGGCTCTTCTATTCTTGCGTTTCTAAAAAAAAATCTTAAAATACAATTTCAGAACAGTAGGTATATTAATATCCAATTGACCCATTCATTTTGCTGCCATCTGGCCTAAAATTCTTTCCATTCCATTACTTAAGCAACTGGCATTTTGAAGGGAGACTTTCCACACAAATACCCGGTGTCACTGATTAGTTTTGCTTTCACACTTTAGGAAGTCTGTTTTCTGTCTGGAAAAAAAAGCAAATGCTAACTTAACAGCTAATACCTGTAAGGCAAGGAAAAATAGTAAATGGTAAGATATTCATGTCTGGACAGGTGCTGTTGAGAAGTTCATTCTAAATCACTGCAAGGCCAATATATTTTATGCCTATAATTGCTGCTCAAAGTTCACAGTGGCATTTTGCTAATGTGCCTAAAATAGTCTTCATGGGTGCCATTAGACCTGATTTGACAGTAGTTAAGGTATAAGGGGCAATGATCCAGCTGAATGCCTGTCCAAGTCATTTTGATAAGTGTACAGCCTGCGCAGGAACTTCTTAATTGCTCCAATATTTTTCAGTTGTTTCTGTTCATAGAGTCTACGAGAAAGGTCATCAATCACAGGGCATAGGAAGGTTTTAGGTTTTGCTTGCTTAACAGAATACATTTTAAAGAAAGCAAAATCAGTTAATAAGAACCTAAGGAGGTTATGGTGTTCTCCCTCCTAATAGGGAATTTGAAACACGAATCATATAACATCTGTATTAAAGAGGCGGCGCATGGTTAGCAGTACATCTTGTTCTTGTCTAATTCTTGTTTTGCAACGGAAAATGTCTGTTTCATTTAAATATGATAATAGCAGTAAGTAGATTCACAGTAATTAGAACATTGCGATATATTAAAAGAGCAGATTACCTTGTAATGTATGAGACCAGATGCCAGGAAATCCCATATGTTGGTCCTGGACTTGCATCTGACTCAAGAGGATTTAGACAAGGCATTTAGTAGTTGTACATTTTTCACTGTCCATGGAAGAGCACGGACTACACGTAGCCATAGATGGGTACATGATGTCTATATAGATGTCCGAAAACTCAGAACTCTGGTTTAATGGATGCTCTCATTGTTACTACATGACAAAAACACTTCTGATTCTTAATCTGGGGGCATAAAAGACAGACAATACTAGATCTTTTTTTTTTTTTTCTGACTACAGTCCAAACATAGCAGTGAAGAGTGTGACATTAAAGGTAGTGGGATGACTTCATTTCACTGGAAAATCCTTTTTCTTTGGAATACTCTTGATGCACAAGATGCTTTCATCCATAGAGAGATATCAGGTCTGAATTTGACTCTTGTATCTAATACTGAAATGCATACAGATCCTATCAAGGTTGCCATAGTAACTTTTTTTTTTTTTTTTAATTATTGAATGCCAGAAAAATAAAAAATACAATGTATGAGCCCTGCATAATTTGTTGACACTAAATATTCATTGCCCAAGGCCTGCATCACATTGAAATTACACATATTTATAAGAATGAAAAGGACATCTTGATAAAATACTTAAATTTTTACAGAATATAGGATTTTTTTCCCCACTTGTAGCTTTGGGATATATATTTTTTTCCTTTGGTACCATCTCCAGCTAGGCAGCTCTCCTGTGTTTTGCCAGTGGGGATTTAAAATAGAAAGAAATCCATCATTTTTTAAGAGAAAAAATAAAATAAAAACTAACCTTTAGATTCTCCTTTCCCTTTATATTTGACCTTCCAGTACAGTCGTCATTTAAAGAATTTCTGAGATATTATTTAAATAGTCTCTCAGTTTTGAATCATTTTCTCTAAACTCTGATATTAAGTAGCCCAAAATCTAAATTTTTATTCTGTTCCCTTTCATTGCAAATGTTTTTACCTCTGCAACTACAGCATTTCAACTCCAATGCTTTTTCTTATAAAAAAGAAAAATAGCAATAGTCTCTATGTCCCCCGATCTTCACTTGAGATAGCAACAGATGGATCCCAAACTGTAGAAAGACACCTACTGATTTCAAATCTGCAAAGTTTTAAAGTGCATCTGTAATGTGCCAATCCACATCGATTTCACATTCTCATGGAAAGCTGAAAAGCACTGGATTTTAGGCTCCTGATGAGAAGCAACCTGAGAAGATCCTTTCAGCAGCAGCATTTCTTCCCTAAATGTTAGAGAAGTAGTACCTGCATTTTACCAACTTTCCAGCTGCAAAGTGCAATTATGAAAATACAGATGATGTGAGTAGGTGCAACCCTGCTGACAGCACTGCACCTCCCACTGTTTTATTCCTCACTGACAAGAGAATATACCCCATTAAAGATCATGCCTTTTTGTTACTTGCAGCTGTTATTATATAGCACCAAGGGTAGCAGCTCTATTACTTACTGTGATTCAGGTTCATTGTTACTAAGTCATGTAAACAGTTTTTCAATTTCTGTTACAGTTCTTTGCTTAGTTTGGCAAAATTGAAGTTCTCCCATATATTTCTATATCAATAACCTACCATAGTCCTCTGTTTGATATTATATTTAATATTATACTAGCACAATCAGTCATATTGAGATAAACATCCTGACCTTTGCCATGCAAGCATAACAATTAAATATTAAAATATTGGAGGTCAAGATCATCTCAGGTATACTCATACCTCCTCATGAGTTAACTTGAAGGATGTAGGGCAAGTTGGAATTTTTTGTGATCTGCATTCAAGCTGGCCAACATTCTCTTACATAAGTTGTTTTTGTTCTATTCAGACACTAAACAGTTCTCCTAATATTTTTTTTTTCCAGCAGTGTTAAAGAAAATGTTGGCATATCCACCAAGATTAAGGTGATGGAACAAGGACCATGAATACAAGCAGTTTGATTTTGCTTCAATAATAGGTCAAAACATTCTCTTGTAAGATAATATCTCCATTTTCTCTATGTCAGGATACTCACCTCTCCCAACTACATATGAAAACAAATGAACTAATCTGACATTTTATTAAAGCTGAGCATTCTTTTCATTAGCAAACATTTCTGCTTAAGAGAATTTGTCTTGGCCAGTGCAATTTACAGGATGCGCTATTTATTTTCACCATTCTGACAAATCGCTTTTTTTAAAAGCTCTTTAAATTATTAGAATAGAAATAAATGGGTTGATCTTCACCTCTTGGTGGATCAAGAATGTTACCTAATTAAACAGTTTTGTGTTACTGCCATAGGCTTGGCAAGAAATGCAATAAACACTAAGCAATTATATTTCCATGAACTTCATGTCACTGTTGACTTCCCTGCATTTAAAGAAAGAAGTCATTATTCACAGCTGAGATGGAAAATGTTTTCTTTAAATGAATGAAAGTTTTGCATTCTAAAGCAAAAAAAGCAATGTTAAGCATAATTGCTAGAAGGCAATCTCTTTATAGAGGTGAATGAAACAACAATGATGGAGAAAAAAATTCCTGACAATTAATATATTTATTTTTTTCTGTGTAGACAGCAGTTTAGCTCAGGGATCAATGCCAAATAGCTCCCAAATATGGCAGGATAACATGATAACAGATAAGTGAAGAACAGCATCAGAGAAAAATAAAAAGACTTCAACTACCTTTGAGAAAGACAGAACGGTATAGAAAAGATTAAAAAAACCCACAAGAACAAACAAATAAAACCATCAGGTATTCTCTATCCTGAAGATTGTACAGATAGGAAAGAAAGAAGGAGAAAGAAGAGTATTATTTTTCTGCACCTATTTCCAGACATGCTGACAGTTTATTTCGAGAGGCATTTAGAGAAAAGGCACCCAGTGAATTCAGGGGCTAATTTCAGTTATAGCTTTAAGGATGTCTGTGCGCAAGTTTGAATCTCCAGTTAACACCATCTTTTTTGAATGCTTTGTTCCTATAGGAACTTGCCCAGTCTCACCCAGCTTTAAGAGTCTAAAGTTATCCTATATTGCTCTTTTTTTTTTTTTTATATTACATCTATGTATGCAGCATATGGTGTTTCTAATCTAGTTTCTGAATGTTCAAAACATCAGGCTTACTCCCTGAAGAATGATCCAAATGCATCTCCTCTGGTGCTCTTAATTTTTATGACAACAGAAAGACATGACATAATGCATACCCTTAATGCGAGTCCTAGCTAATGATTAAAATAACATCCACTCCTTAAATTTTCCTTTCAATAATAGCATCACTGAAATGTTTTGAAGTTCAAATAATGTTGTTACGCTTACTCTTACCACGGGGCTTAGGAAGAAAGATTCACGATCACACCATGCTTGAAATGGTATCTTGTATTTAAGTGTCTTTCTTGTATCCTTCCCCCAGTACATTTGCTCCATTACATTACCCTCCAACAGCAAGAATTATATATGATATTAACAAGAAAAACTATAGCACTGGTTATCTAGCTTTTACCTTTTCACTACAAATAAACTTTTACCTCACCAAAGACATGTATCTGCATTACACTCCAGAAGCAACTTTAAGAACTCTTGATGTAGTAAAGAAAACACTTGACAGTCAATGCACCTTGACCTGCGTTGTTTCCTAAGACTGAACATTTCACATATCATGTGTTCTAGCAGACAAGAAGGAAAGTCAAGTCTGCAGTCAGCAGAAGGCTTGCTCTATGACATTACACTCTGTAAGAAACAACCAATTTCTTTGGTCTGAGTTCTCTATTACGAACACTAACATCTGAATTGCTTGTTCTGTTGAAGAGGAGATGCATGTATCTCCTGCAGCATGCCTGGAGATGAAAACAAAATATGGTTTAACTCTTTCAACTCTGCAGACATTCACTGCTAAGAAAGTTTCTACGTTTACAAGATTGCCCTACTTACTGAATACATTCAAGATAAGAATTTGTAGCATTAGCTTGACATACCAAAGTAATCCTGACAACTCTGCAGCAGCACTGGACGGTGAAGTGCCAACAGACCTGAAATGTCAGATGCTACCATACCCACAGATGTATTTCGTGCAAGTAGATTCTGCTGATGCAATACGCAGCCAGCCCTGTCTTCGTCTTATCACCTCACATTCCAGCTCTCTCCTTTGCACTAGTACTGTGTAGTCGTAAGAGAAGGGCTGAGTTAATACACTTGAGCAATATAGAAAGGGATGCAACAATGACCAGAATTATCAGCAAGAATAGCATGGTGTTTTCTCAACATCAAGCATTTTAAATTCATTATGTCTCTTTAAGTTTGAAATAATGTTATCATATATAATTATTACTTCTGTTAATTCTCCAGTTACCTCATGCTTCAGTCAAGTTACTTAAAAATTAGAGTCTTCTGCTCTGCCTATTAACCTCATAACATTTTTGAAAGTAGTTAACTACAAATTCTTTCTTCAATATCAGGAAGAATTTTACTTTCAGGATTTCTTCCTTACTGAAAAATATCTAGGCTATGAACACCCTGTACTTTATAAGGCAAGTTACTGTAGATTTCTACAACATTTATATGCCCAGAAGGGATGGAAAGACGGTAATGTAATTTTTAAGTAACACTTCATGAAATTTCTTAATCAAACCTCTTCATTAAATTCACCAGCTTCGATTGCTATGAGGATGAAAGCATCTTCGTTTTCCATTAGTAATCCACTGATTTTAAAATCACCGTCCTTTATTATTCTCCTCACTTTTTTCAGGTAAATTTGGAGTGCACCTATGCTGTTACCAAAGTATGTACGTCTACAGATGGGTGGTGCGTTAATATAAGGAGTGCTGTCTTGGGAGCAGAAGATGAACCATAAGATATACCATTGCTCAAAATTTATCATATTCAAGTATATTGTATTTTATGTCTAGAATCCAATGTAGGCAACCAAAGGGGCTCCACAGACATTTAAAAGTTTGTTTTAAAAGCGTGTTGGAAGTGAATTTCAATCTTGCCTTCAGAGCAGCAAAAGTAACAGCACTTAGAGGAGTAAAACTTAACAGTAGGTCACAAAAACACCAATAGGTGATCTTAGTATTTATCAACACTTTCAAAAACATGTTTTTCACATGATGTAGTCAGATAATGAAGTTGTTTTTCACTATTTACTATGAAGATCATAGAAAATTGCAGAGCTTCACAGGCAATGCCTTAGAGATTTCATAAAGATTGAGCTTGTGTTGTGCTGGCTGCTAAGAGAAGCAGTTCCCAAAATCTTGCTAACAGAAAACTCACTAAGAAGCACATCAACACTGAAGCACTCCCCTTGCTTGCAGTGTAAAAGTTAACAGAGAGAAGTAATATTACATGATCAATCATTACCAATATTTGCAGCACTGATTTTGCAGCAACACTCTTCCACAATCAACAAAATTACAGTAAAATAGATGGCAAACTTTGTTGAACAAATTATACTACCAAATGAAATTACACTGATCTTTTTGTGGACATTCTAGAAATGGAAAATAATTTATTCCCTAATGTCCTTCAACGATGAATATTTGGATTCATTTCAGAAGGAATCAAAAGAGCCAGAGAGTGCCTGAATGTAATGAATTCTGTTGCTGATACTGGGTAGCACTGCATATGGATCCATCTTCTTGTTCTTGCTGATTAATGCTAATGCATGTACATTGAAAATAAAATATAATTCATAATGTATGCACAAAAATCTGCATTATTGTTGATACAAGAGTTACGCTTGTCCTTGGGCTTCACTAATATTCACTGCTGGTGCTCTTTTGTTTAATAAAAACTTCATTATTTTCCCTTTTAATTGAATATTTATACTTCAGAGCAGCGTAAGTAAGACCATTTTCATCTGATATTTTGCTGTAACTCGGTCATTCTTCTGTTTATATCTCTTTAGGGATGAGTGAATCTGCCTCCAATACTTGATAAGAGACAAATATGATTGCTTTTGAAGGTTCAAAAAAGTTGAATAAGTTTTCTGATGAAATCATTTTCCAATTTCTACACTTCTTCAGCCTTGCATAAAAGCTAGAAATATGCTCTCCAAGGAAATTGTTTCCAAGAATGTTCCTTTCCAGTTGAGCAGAATTTCTTGGGCAGCTGAGGGATGAGAAATAGTGTAGAACATAAGATTGCACATGGATTCAATCCTGTGTCCGATCCTATGTCACCGGAGTGACTGAAACTTTCTGTATTCCTTCAGACAGATAATAAATTTTTAAAAAGTGAATGAAAAACGTTTCCAGATCACACTTCAAGATTGAGAGGAGTAGAGATTCATTTCAGATATTCCTCTAAACATCCAGCTGTGTTCCTTTACTGTTTTTACAGTGGAGGAGGATTCTTTCCCCTCTGCAGAATTAGGCTGAATTTCCTAAAGCTGAATCTTCTGTGAGAGATTATATATACATCTGTCTGTCATTATTGGCATGGTGGATTACACTGATTAAGTGGGGAAGCAATATTTCTGGAAGTACTTAGCTGGTCATGGAAATGAGATTAATTACAATATGTCTAAAAATTGCAGCAGTAACACAGTAGCCCAAGTTTTTGCCTATTATAAAAATGAGGGGCACGTCCATTCACCAAGCACATTTTTTTCATCGTATTCTTCATGCAGCACCCAGAGTTCCACCTTCAATTACAATATTCTGTCACAGTATCCAGGGAGTACTTATGAAGGAGTCAAATTTGTTCTTCAAGGAATATTTATCCAGGATACAAAAATGTAAATGAGTTGTAGTAGGTGTTTGTTTTAACGGGAAATACAAACAACAAATTACAATAATGTAATAAATTTACAATAATTACAAAAAACAGATAAAGAGGAAGAGATCATTCTGAAGATTTTGAATACAGAAAATATGAGGTGTTACACACTTCATGCTTCTCTGCCACCAATACACTGTTTAGTAATTTCTGCTGTATTTCTTGTACAATTCCATGACTTCATGACCTAGAGAGCATCTGACATGACAAGGCCTCACTGACCCTGTAAACATTCTCAGTCTGCTGACAGATGCAATATTTAGACATTCTACAGCATACCCCTGCCCTACTCAGAGCAAACCCAGTGCAATCTATATAGCATTAACCCTGGCCTTTGCTGCTCCTGTTTTACAGACAGTGAACAGCACCTAAATGCAGAATCTGCAGTAAATTGAGAACAGCATAAAAATGAATTAGTCTCCTTAAATAAAGACAAAAACCAACAAAGCCGACCAAGCAACATCAGAACTCCCACAATTATTGTCAACATACAGAAAGGAAAAATTCATTTAGGCAAGTCCTTCCTGTTTTGTCAGATCTAATTATAAATGTCATCATGGTGGTTCACAATTAACTTTTTATTACACTCTGGCCTCCAAGCTAAAGTGAGAATGCACTTCAGCTTCTTCTAATCTCCTTTTCCATTTCTTGGTTTTGTTTTTTTTTTTTTCTCTAAAAAACAAGATTGTTTCTTCCCCAACAATGACAAAAACAAAGTGTTTCTAAAAGCAAGGGTGGTTGACACATTCAGGTGAATTACTGTGTATCTTTCCCAAACAATTTTACATGTTTCCTTTTCTCCAGCTGAGGTACCCAAGTGGGAAACATCTGCATTTGGTAACAAATCAGTAGAGCAGGTTGCATTTTCACTAATTTCCCTATACAGATTTCTATTACAAATGCTCTGTGGCAGTCACTGTTCAGCCATTCCATAGATGACAGATAGCTTTCTGAGCCAAATGCCTCCTCTTTGCTGAGCTCTTCCACCTTCCAGCATGTAAATCTTTGATGAGAACATTATATTTGAATGCTTTTATAACACATCTACACAACAAAACCGGCTTGGTTTCTTTCTCTCCTTGGTTAAATTTGGCAACATGGAACAAACCCACGTACTCCAACACTGTATACCCTGATGTTACCACTGAAAGAGGATTTACTAAAAAGGGAATGTATTAAAAACTGGGTGATTTTCAAACCACTTAAGTATTCCTTCCTAATCGGAAAATACTCTAACGCCTATAGCATCTTGTGACACAAAACTTTCATTTCAGGTTCCATTAAGGAAACAACCTTAATTCATATTCTCTAAATTTGTTTGCTCCTTGTTATCAGCTTAGATTTAAGAGAAAATATAAAGGGAAAAAGAAGTATAAGTCACATCCCCATGTTTGCTGTACTAATATGATCAGTATGAGGGAACAGTGGAGAAATAAAGAGCAAAGAGAACACCTGAATTTTTTTTTTTTAACAGCAAAAGTTTACAAGAAAATGTTTCTTTCTTCCAATATAAGATGCCAATAATACCAAACTTTCTAAGAAATGAGACTTCAGAACTGAATGACCAGTGTACACATGAATGGGGCTGTTAGATCCTTGACACATAGTAGTTAATGCTAATAGACAGGATTCACAAGATCTGATTCCTTATTTTCCCAAGGCAAGGATCTTTGATTTTAGTGACTGGTGAATCATATCAGAATTGAATCAGGATTTTCTTGTAGATTTCAGTTGAATTACAAAAAAAACTACATTAATTATTTCTGACTTTTACAGTAATAGCATTTCACCCCATTCCACATGATTTTTATGACTACATGCACGATTTACTGATAAAGTTAATAGAATGTTTAATTTATGTTCCTAACATGAAATGAAATCTCTCAACACATACTCACAGGCTTGACTACTAATACTTTCCTTTTACAAATACAAGAAAAAGAGAAAGTTCACAGATGCCATTCACACAGATAAGTTCCCATAGGCTGCTGTCCCAAAACACAAAGAAAACTAAATATAAAAGGTACACACATATCTGTACCTGAATAGTGTAGAACAAAATAATAAGTTACTGTCTCTTTCTATTTTGGTAGTTGTAGGCAGTTTCAACGTTAGAGAATGTTTCACTTTTACGGCTCCCTTTTAGGTGTCACATAAATTAGCCAGGAAAAAAAATATTTAACTTTCCTCAGGAACAGGCTGTCTTTGTCTTGAGTTTATCCCTGAGTTAGACTCTGCCTGAAGAGTTCTTGAAGGCTCTTTAACATCAAAAACAGAAACCTCTCATTTTAAATCTTAGTAACAGCAGTGCCCAACTAAGCTGGCAAAACAGAAGGAAATCCATTTCTACTGCAACATTCCTGAGGTCTACACTAAGAAATTCTAGATGCATGAAAAAAATAAGAGCATAGAGAACAGATCTATTTATTTTTTTAAACTGAGCATTCTTTATTGTTTTCTCCTCCTCCTATCCCCATCCTTCCCTCCTTTTTTTTCCCCCCCAAGTAAGAAATGCCCATTTTTCCAAACTAAAGGATTTACAGACATATGATGACCACTATGAAATATTTCAGGGACTATAAAAAAAACACAAGCCAGGTGTTTATATACTAAGGTGAACGTACATATGAAACGACCTGTGAACCGAGACCTTTCAAGTCATTGAAAATATCATTGAATTTGAATGATAAAAAGGACTCGAATCTCTGTGATGAAAGGTGTTTCTCATTGAATCAGATACGAATGTCAAGTACCTTTAAAATGATTCCTTAAAAATCGCTTGGTTTCATACAAAAATATTTTTAGCACCCACAAAATACAGATAATTCTCACTTAGCAGAGTATCTTCAAGTATATTGGTTTTACAAGAGCAATACGCCATCAAGAGAAAAAAGCTTTTTGGAAATGAGTTTGCAGAGCAGGGTGCATGAGTACATGGGGAATGCTCATACTGATGCTATTTCACCACAATTTGTTATTTATTATGTGATGTTGTACACACCTCTATGAGATAAAAGATCATGCAGTGGATTATTTACATAAGTTAATTCCAAAAAAGTAGGGAACATATCCAAAAAATCCCAAACACCAAACAGCCAAACAAACAAAAAAAACCCACCATCCAGAAAGCCAGGAGTTAGGTGACAATCTCTTTGACATTAGAGGCTTTTTGTATAGATAACTTCATTAGAAATGGGATGTTCTAGTAACTTGTTTAAAAAGTTCATCCAGACTAGCAAGTAACTGCCAGGAATGAGGTTTTCATAGCTGAAGAAAGTAGGTAAAAGCTTTCAGTTTTAAATGGAAAAAGTGGAGAAAAACTGGAAGATTATGATTGTTACTCAAGCAAACGCCTTCTCTGCTCAGTTACAGGCAACCCTGGAGCTTCTCTATTACTGCCCTCTTTCAGAAGCTCCACTTTTCTTAATTAGGTATTCACTGATGAGATACATTTTAGAATTTGAAGGACTGCTCACTGTTAACACACTGCAGATACAGAGCTGCATATATGACAAAATAAGTGCAGTCAGCCCTCACAGCTGGTCACTGCTCTGCACCCCAGCACCTTTTCTATGCTCTCTCCTTGTCTTGCCAACCCCACACCAGAACAGAGCATTCAAACTCAGTGCAAAAGCTTCGGCTGCTCTACAAGAACAGTTATGTCACTCCAACTGCCGTGACAGATGCCCCACCATCCTGGCCATTAGCGAAAGGCAGCAGCTACAAAAGTTCAGAACGACATGAGCTGCACAACCTTCTACTGGCCCACGTGCCAGAACAGAGCCGAGTGTCCTCCAAGTCTCAGCAAACTGCACCAGTAATTCAAGCCTTCTAAATCTTTGAATTCATGATTTATGTGTTGATACAGGATACATTCAAGGGACATTTTGAGGACTGCCTGATATGCTGGTATGATCACAATATCAGGCACCAAATGTAACAGTTACCCACATACTGCTTTAATGCCACCTGCTAACTTGTCAGACTTCACTGTATGCTGCACTGAAAAACAAGAGTGATCAAAATCTAGCATCAGTTGATTTATTGCATCTGGTAATTCAATTTCATTGATCTGGACAGCAGAATACTCCTAACATGTAAAGTCTTTGGTGAACAGTGCATGCATGCCAGTAACATGCTTGGGAAAACTGGTCCCAGCATTGCACCTTGCCACACCTTCACTCAATGTGGGTTGTTCTGTGCCACTGTTAGGTTGAGACATGTCAGCAGCTAAAACATGACCCTGCTTGTATGGACAGCATTAGCTTCTTCTGTGACTGGACTCCAGAAATTCAGAATCTTATCGTTACCGCATTTGCATAAGGGACTTCATGTGTGCAGCGTAGTCATTAGGAAAGATGCAGTGTTCAATAAAGCTGTATATGATAACCGGGTTGTACACTAGGCTTGTTTCAGAGAAGCTGCTTTAAAGAAGTAATTTTTTCCTGATTACACTCTCCTTCTGCAGTCTATACATAATTTAAAAACAATATATTTTCAATTATTTTGAGCTCTCTAAAAAAAGAGAATTTTTATGGATGTTAAATATAACCAGGTAATCATTAAAATCTTGCTTATGTTGCCATTTTTGTGCAGTTGAAAAAGCAATGCTAAAATTTCTTAGGAGTAAATGAGACCTCTAGGGAGGAACTGTTAGAAAGAAATTTAATCTGGCTTTCCAGAAAGATGAGGGGAAAAAAATAGCCCTCAACTTTTCTACATTTTTGGAAAACTCAAGTGCAATAATCCACCCATACTAGAGTTATTCCAATAGCAATATGTTCCTACTTTCGTGGAAGAACACTGTCCAGTGGAAATTAACTGCATGAACAGAAGTCCTTTGACAGCATTGTTAAACTGTTTAGGTTTGTAGTTTGACATGACCTCATTATCGTTAAGACCCTTGTAGGATGCTTGAAAAGCCTGCCAAATATTCCTGAACTGACAGCCTAGTAAATTTTATTTCACTAACACCTTACAAAGAAGTCAAAAGACATCAGCTTGATTAGCTTCTTTCTAGATGAATAATTCAATGTTCAAACTACTAGTAGGCCTCAAATATTGTACATGCAAAAAAAATATCATTCATCAAAACAGTTTTCTTAAAGGTATAATTGATTTCTTATTAAAATTCCATGGTATTTCCTCAAAGTTGATCATTTTTAACTACAAGGGAGGAACTTGTGCATCATACATTCAGATCACCAGCTGCTCAATTCTGAACCTCAAGATAAAAATACTGTTTCCTTTTTTATTTCTTAGGGTAATATTTTCAAAAAGCACTGAAGCAGTCCAAATTCCTTGGTTTTTCAAGTAGTTTTGAAAAATGCTTCTTTTTTCATTCAAAACAGATTGATAGTCTACAAAAAGCCTGAAATAAGCTCTGAGTTCCCATAGCTCATTTTGAGACTGGTAGATCTCCAACCTCACGAAACACACTCATTTGCTCATAGGAGTCCACTGAGACTACACCGCATTATTTAAATAGATGCAGTACAACCAAAGTTTTGCTAGATTTGGAAGTTACACAAGTATTCTCATCACCACTTTATGTGTTGGTGTATTAAAATTCAGCTATGTTGAAAAGGATGTCTTCAAAAGTCTGACTTCAAGAAACCCTTGTATCTTGCATTGTTAGTGGAAAAGCACCCATCTATTTTATTCTACTTCTTTAATTCCTGCTCACAGTAAGAATGGTGAACTCAATGCTCTTATTTTCAAGTATCTTGCTATAATTACCAATTATGAAAAAATAAAAATAAAAGAATTATATGAATATATGCGAAAATACATCCCTGTTGTCTCAGCACATTTCTGTTGTCAGCTGCTACCTGCCTTCTTAGCTAGGGAAGCATATCTAAAGGCACATATGTACATTGTACAGAAGCCCTATTTTATTGAGGATAAAGCTCAACATGGGGAGCAATGTGTGCTTATACACTTTCAGATGCGTTCCAAAGAAATCCTATTGTCTTCATGTTAGTATTGCACTTATGGATGGAGACAATTTTATTGTTTTCTTCCACTGAGCTCCTAACAACACTGAAAACATAATACCTTGATTTTAAAAAAGTTCTTCTAGGTGTGCTTAACACGTGCCAGCCACACTGTCCCAGGTTTGTGTCTATCCTGTGTTTTCTGACATTTAAACATTTATAAAAAGCATTTGGCCAGATTTTAGAGACTATATTAAAATAAATCACTGGATTATTAATGCAGATACATCAGGAATACCTTTCTAGCATGGAACATTCCATTTCTGTCACTAAAAAGAGAAAACAACATGAACTTCATGAGACAAGGGGGCTGTTAGGTTGCTCAGAATATTAGATGTAAGTTTTGCTGTCAAGAGTTCTTATCAATTTGTTTTTTCTACATTAAAGAAATTAGATCTGAGAAGCACTGAAAAGAAGGAACTTCAACAATATAAATCTTGGTGTGTAAATAGCTTAAAGGCAGACAGTAATAATCTCCGGAGTCAGCAGAAGTATTTTACTTATTTAATGAAGTAAGAAAAATATATAGTTGACTGAAGTCATTCATATTAAGTTAATTTACTTTTGATGAGCTTGACCCACTGCTATTGAGCTAGACCCTTTTTTCATCACCATCATCATTTCTTTTAGGGAAAAAGATGATGCAGAATTTAAGCTACCATTGGAACTCAGATCCTTTTTGCAGCATTTATGGCTTAAAAGGTGTCTTTCCACGTAATTCATATAAGAATATGTCATCTCTATGAAGAAATTGTGTCCAGTCAAAAGGTGTACAAAATTTGATATGAGGAGTAAATGCATTTGTTGGTGCAACCCAAGAACTTGTGCAATTAGATATATTTGTATTATGTTTATTTAAGCAATGTATTAGCACCAATTGTCAACACAGAAGCTGACAGCCAGATTGTCTCACTGCCAGAAGCAGTGGCACAGGCGTCCGGGCTACACTAAGCCTGTCCAAGCAGGGATGGTAGAACAGATCCTAAAAAGATACCCAAGGTCTAGATTGTTTAATAGTTGTTTTGTTTATCATATCCAGAAAGATATTAATGATCTCTATTAATTACAGTCAGGAAGTCACCTTAATTCATAAGTATTTCCAGATAGAATATCTGCCAGATAAAGAAAAGGGGCTTACATAAAGATTCTTTATTTATGTATGTACTGTTTCAAACAAAAAGTATTTTCTCTCCTAGGGAAAATGAATGCCACTGTTTGACTGAACACATTCATCTGTTAATAAGATGATCAAACTTCTCCAAGTATGTTACACACATCAGAACCAAAGTGGAAGTTAGAATTGTTCCCATATTTTAGATTACTTTTCAGTACTTCTGCTTATTGAATATAGCAATCACAGAAGTTTTCTACATTGCAACATGTTACATCACATGAAATTTAGTATATTGCATTAACTGTTGCTTTCCTCTCTTAACATCGGATTGATAACTTCAGTAAGCATGAAAAGTTCTGGTAGAGATTCCCAGCAGTGTCACTCAGCATTAGCATTTGATGTTGTGAAATCAGTCTTTCAACACACAGACCTAAGAACAGATCTTATGAAAATATCTGGATATACACCCCGCAATTTCATGCTGGTTAATTTATTTATTCCTTAAGAATATTAACATACTGTCCTGAAAGTCAGTAGTCAGCATCTCAACTTCATTCTCAACAGATCTCCTATCTGTGGGTGCTCAATTAGTTCTGCTAAGTTGCCAAAACAAAGCTTTTCTGGTTCCAAGTCCCAAGAGTGCCCAAACCGTGCCAAGTTAAGGCTAGATCCATTTCAAAATAACGATAAGGAACACCTTCAGTAAGAGGATTAAGAAAAAAATTAGGTGGTCAGAATAGGAAGAAGAAGAATTTAGGGAGTAGATAAAGGGAGAATGGTGAATCAAACTGGTTAAAATCTCATGGTGAAGATATTAGAAAGAATTACAACTCTGGACAAAGGTATAACTTATGAACAGATGAGCAGAGAGAAGGAAAGAAACAAAGGACCACATGTATCACATTCTTCAAATGCATCGATACACAGAAGTGATATGTACCTATCTATACATCATAGAAGAAACAGGTGGACCACAAAGACAAATAGCAAAGAAGAGCCCATAAATTATTTTGTAAGATACTATTTGATAGGAAGCTTAGTGTTTGGATGTTACAAGAAAATAATACAATGAACATTAACATATATAGGATAGGTAAGCTGGGCCTGTAACGTGAAATGAAGTTCCTAGAGAACTGCCCTGCACCAGGGCTGGTGCTCTATCCCATTTTGGGAAGAGACGAAGAGAACCAGAAAACTATTTTCAGTCATCTAAATGATGTAATTTTCTAAAATATGCATAAAATGGAATACCAGAATGATGAAAAAGGCCCCTTTTTCAGCAGTGCACTCTAACCTTGCTTCTGAGATGGGGTGCTGAGGAAACAGCTACATACAAATAGCTGACTGCAGAGCTTGCCTCTCTTCTGTGCCTTAAGGGATGTTTCTCTATCTGTGAGCACCATTTATCTTTCATCTAGCTTCAATGAGCAGACAGTGATATCCTAAACAGTCAGCATAATTTGTTCCACTAAGACGCAGAAGACTTGTTCCTTGAATACTAAGGAATATACTCCTAAATTACCCAATTCAATTTTTATTTTAACAAAATCAGGCACCTCAGTAGAAAAGTAAGGCAAGGGATGCAAGTCATCTGAATGTCTTGGGCAATGTTTTTCAGGCTAAGAGCATGACCTGAAAAGACCCTTACAGTTACAACTGGTCAAACACTACAACAGCAACTACGGTCTCGGACTTCATGTGTTTGATACTATTGAGTACTCTGTTTAATCCTTATTTCTGAATATTAGAACAACTGTTAGGTATAAGAGATATTAATAGAAAACTAATTTATCCCATGCTTACACAAAGCTATAACGTATATAAATATTTTTCTAGGAATTTTTATTAAAAGAGACTGGGTCTTGTATGTTATGTTGTGCTTTATGATGGGTGCAGTTGAAAATTAAATGAGTAAGAAGTCATTTGAAGCTCATGATCTTCAAAGCTCACATTCTAATAGCAAGCTGGCCAAGAAAAGGTTTCATAAACAAGCTGTAAGCCAAAATACTAGACCTAGCATACTTGGCAAAAATAACAGTTCAAAATCATTAAGTAAAGGTTGACTTTGAAAAATAAAGTAGTGAATACTTCAATTATTCATCTGTAGAGATGTATGCCTACAGACTGTAGCTAAAACAGATCTATCTGGGGATGTGTTATCTCTCACTAACAACGAAGAATGTTAAGGAATGTTGTTATTATCAGAAGAAAACATATACATACATGTATACAAATCCATCTGCTCGATGATACAAGCCCTAAGATGCATAATTTACATTTCGTAATATGAAAAATTAGAAATAATGTTTGTAACCCATTTTCACAGAATTGAGGAAAAAAGGCAGATATGGATAAATTATTCCAGGTTCATTGTTCCTTATCTTGAGTCTTTGCTCAAAGAAAATAATTCAAAATTCATTTTGAGAAACATAGAGGTGTTGCAAAGTTTTACTTTGTATGTCAAGCTGATTTGATATTTAACATTCAAAGTAAACCAAACAGTGCAAACAAGCTTTCTTTAGAACTGGAAATGAAAAGTAGATAGAAGCTTATTGATTCAGTGAAACTACCATTTCAGTATAAAGTTCAGCTTTAAACTTTCACCAGAATGAGTGCAATGGGAAAACAGTTATTTAAAGCACAGATGGGGGACAAGGAGGTGGGGGTGCTTAATTCTAGTTTGTTTTTTTTTGGTGAGAAAAAACATAGAATACCAAGTACAAGAAAATACCTTTTCTACAGGAGTCTTTTCTTCTCTTTCCTTGACCTATCTCGACCAAATTTGTTTGGATCAATGCTGTATAAGAAGCAAGTCCTCAAATGTTTGTTTGTTCACCTTGAACTATACTTCCTCCAAAATACTTGAGTAGATTTGTGTCTGGAAGGGAAGCAAATGCTATGAATTTGTAAAAATGTAAGTCTCCAAGGGGAGAACTTAGGGCAAGAAAATGAAGTTTGTTTCTAATACTCTGGTTCTAATACAATTTTAAATTCCACTGCTATCAGCTTCACATCCAGTACCCAGAAAACAATAAAATAGGGTCTACCAAAGTTATCAGCACCCAAAATTACAATAGTGAGAAGTACAAGTTATGAATTGCTCTATTGAATTTAAGAATAAAAAGTAATTTAGTGTTATGAATCAATAAGTGCTATCCACATAAGCATTGTTTTTTAAATAAGACTTCCTAAGCTGATAGCATAGATACCAGACTACAGAACTTCCCAAGCTGGGCAAAGGCAGGAGCAGACGCTTTGTTAATCATTTTCAGAAGTCTTTTTTCTGGGTACAGATTAAGCAGATACACACATGCTCTCTCTCACACAAACAGCTTGCAGGAAACACTGAGGAACACAAACGGAAAATCCAGAAGTCACTCACATGATTATTTCAGTTTATCCTGTGTATAACAAGCACTACTTCGTTCTATTGGTTTTCTATTTTAGAGCAATGTATTTTTTATTTAAAGAGAGAAAGTCGATGAGTATGTATATACACTGTTTAAAAAATCTTGCTCTGAAGAATGAACTAATGTAATATAGCAGAAGCACTACAGAATTTCTTGTCTTTTCTGCATAAAAGTGACAGAAGTGGAAGTCACTGGATACACATGCATTTGAGCAAGTTGGCAGATACACGCTCTAGGCTGAGTGACACAAGGATCTCACAGCCCTCTCAGCTTTTTATTTATTTACTTTTAAAGTCGAGACAAATGTCTGTGACAACAGAGTTCAACAAAGCAACTCTAATAACAAGGACTGAAATGGTCCCTCCTGACACAGGTCATTGTTTTACAGCATTCACACAGCTCACACTTTCCAGTAGATGGCTAGAAATTTATTTCACATTTAGATAGCATTTCTTTTTTTAGCTTTTATTTAATTTTTCTACTCAAATCCTACTGCCCTCTCTTTATGGTTCTGTACACTATAACAGGAAGTTATGCTGCAAAAAGAGATAGCGGCTGCAAGAGCTTTCAGCTTACTGCCTAGGACTAATCTTAGTATGCCGATTTAAACATGGTCAAGTTTACCACAAGTATGCCTCACTGCCTCCTGGCATTTTTATGCCAATGCAATGATAAATGCACCGCTGGGAATGAAGAACTGAAACTGCAAATACTTCAGCTTGTTCTGCATTGCTATCCTTTTTCCTCTCATACTTGGCTGTTTCCTTTTAGAACGAGAGGTGTTAAATCCAGATACACTTTGATCAAACTTCAAGCTGTAAAGTTTAGCCTGAAATCATATCAGTCTGATTATAGCAATGATTATAGACAGCTTTGCTTTTCCCAGTGATTACCTGCTCCAACAAAGAAGGCTACCAGCCAAGGGCAGGCAGAGAAGAAGGATTCCCTGGTAAAATAAGTACCTGTACTTAACAATAGTTTCATGTAGACTACATGAAAACAGACTGCAGCTAGCGTCTTAGAATTTCCTAGGCCACATCTAATTAAGAACTTTTGGTTCTAAGAATAAAAGCCCATCTGCTAGGTAATAACCTATTATTCATGAAAATATATGCATATTTTGTCTCATTAAACATGACTGATTTTTTGAGAGATATGAGAAAAATCACAAATGAGCCACAGAAGACATCTAGAAACATGAGAAATAAAACAGATGTAGCCAATAATAGGATGGGGCTGTAACTAGTTTTATAACATTATTGCTGAACTTTCCTAAGAGACTACAGAACTTAAACTGCTTACCATTAATAACAGTAGAAGAAAGTCTTATGTTAAAACTCAGGGAATTATAAAGAAATCATATGCAAGGAGGAAACATGCTAATTTTACATGCTAATTAGAAAACAAGAAAGATTCTCTAAACATATACACCTGAATTACTTCCACAAATTTTCTGCATAGTTAGAACAGATTTCTGACCCCATTATTAATCTTGCACAACTCAGTGTGCAAGACAGCTTGTGATGCCTGAGGTCATATAATGCATTATGTTATGATTCCATTTTAATCAAGCACTTCTATGTCTTTTTAAGGACAGAATGTTTTCTAGGAAAGTTTCTGAAATCCCAGAAGCCCTTTCCAGCCTCTGGGAAAACTTAAGTCCTAATTTGTTGGGGGTGTCTGGAAGGGAAAAAATAGCATGCGGTAAAGATACTGCATGCTTTGACATGAAGATTGAAGTCTTTCGTGTGAGTTATTCAGAATCTGCTCTTACTTTTGAATGAACTGGTTTTCTAACTAAGCTTCCTACCAGAAGAGTCAAACCGATACAAGTCAATGTGCAAAATCTCCATGTTGTTCTGCCTCCATTTTGCTCAAGCACTGCACTTTAATGGTTAGCTGCAAGTGAGCAGCCACATTTAATGAAAAGAAATTCAAAACTGAGAACTCAATTTATACTGTCTTCAGTAGTTTAAGTGCTCTCAGAACTGAGTCCTTACAGTGGTAAAAATCGTATTTCTTTAACCAATGATGTATTAGAATTTTACCTCTCCATATACTCCACCAAAGAAGACTACATTGTTTAGAAAGCTTGAATTTAAGGTCTGCAGAATCTTCATCTATTCTCAGGTCAAGCAGTACATCGTAGATAATCTCAAATTGCTTAGAATAAGCTTTCTGTGACTAAACAAAGGATATGATCCACAAGTCATCAAGTATTGCAAACCTTCTCTCTCCCCACTAAACAGAATCAGATATGTGAGTTTGAATGCAAGATCTTAACCACTCCTAGATGCTGAATATAAACTTCAGCAATTCAGTTAGCTGCATTCAATTCTTCCTGCATGGGAGTCTGATGCATTCTGCCACGGTTTGTACTAGTAATTTATTTCAAAATTATAAATGCAGTTATAAACAATGTAATGCTTATGCATTTCCTCCGGTAGAAAAGAATACAAGTATTTGAGATAATTTGGATTTTATCAGTTTGGTCTGTCTGGGACCTGTAAAAAGTATCTGCAAAAGTGGAAGAATCTCAACATTCAGTCAGAAAAACTGAGGAATATATTATTCAAGCAACACTACTGTGCCACGTGCTCTCAACAACAACCATTGAGCAGTCATTGTTCATGTTGTCTAAATGCCAAAAGTAATATCACCATGTTTTCTTTTGGTCTGACAATTTATCTCCTGTAGGTATCGTCATCTCTCTTAAAACAAATCTCAAAGACAAGTTCAGGGTTATGAATTGTTCTTATTACTATCTAAATACTGCACTGAATTAATCTAGCAGCTACAATGCCCTATAGATTTAAGTCACAGAATGCACCCATTGTTAAGAATCCCAAGATGCTAAGACACCACAGTTTTCTTTCCCCGATCCCCCTCAAATGGAGAAGGGATTCTCCAAGCAATCTATTCACATCCTTGATCACAACATATGAACACTTAATAATTAAAATATGGCAAATGAAATAAAAACACTGTTAGTTTGGTCATTGAAACAATAAGCTCGGTAAGATTTCTCTTTCAGCTCCCAATTTATGAAGTTTGTACACAGGAAATGAATTATTGATTAGATGTAGGCAAGTTATTTGTATATTGTTGTTCAAGAAATAAGTCCTTAATGCAGCCTGTCACCTATTATGTTTGAAGTGTTCACATTTCCATATCTTCTATAGACGCTGCAAAAAGGTCTTTGTCAGACTCCAGCAAGTAAAGGAGAACTTTGTAAAGAAATGAGTAATGACAGGTTCTGGGATATTAGTAAATCCAGTCTCTCGTTACATAAATAATTCCATTTTTACTACACCAACAGTAAACACCAGGTGGAGAGATGAAACTATCAAGAAAGAGTCAGTGAAGAAGAAAGTATTCGATTTATTGATTACTAGATGCTCCTTTGAATTAAAACACCACCAGATAACGTCTCACTGTTAAAAACAAATGATTTACCATTTGGTCCTGTAGTGGGAATTTCCTACTGGAGGATCACATATTTAGCAGAAGGGAACTGTTTTGCTAATTTATCTTTGTTAAGGCAGCACAGCTCTGCTTTAAACTACTTCTGTCAAAAACATAGGTCATTTCTGTTTAGATTCTCCAATTGGGAATCTCCATCTTTGACCCAAAAACTAGTTTGAAATTCTTGTTCAAAATTCTTTGAAGTCATCCAAAAGCTAAGATACCAAACTTCATTAGAAGCCTTGATAATTTCATATCACTTGAACATTCAAAAAACAGCGAGATGTTACATTTCCTCTGGAGGCTTAAATAGCTCCTTATGGTGATCTAAGCAGATAAAGCATAGATGAATGAATTTGTCCCTTGAAGTTCTCAGTATTAGCTCCATCAACAGGAAAACGCATGTCTGTTTAGGCGCAAGGCCCCATCCATCCTTTTAGCAATCTGAAGACATATTTCATAGTAAGACCTAAGAGTATTTGTGCTACCGTACCTCTTAGAAATTTCCAGCTCTTGTAGAAGAATGTGTTTTAGGTGGTGGCTTCCGCATCACCATCCCCGTTATTGACATTTATACAAAGTTCAGGTGATAGAACTGTCAGAAGAAGCATTCATAACACACACACACTGAAAGAGGATCAACAGTCATGATCTGCTGACCACCCCCAGGCCATTTGCAATTTATATTGAAAGGAGGTGAAAAAAAGAAAAGATCTGGCTTAGTTATTCAAGTCTTGCAGTTTTGCTGCCACAATTCATTTTTTTAATTATACTGAGAATCATTTGCCTTAAGTGCTAACAGATTTTTTTTTTTCAAATGTTAATATATGTAAAAAGCCTTTGGGGCATAATGAATTATGCAACGTATGTTTTCCTTCACTAAGACTGGAGATCACTTGTGGAAATTCCATAAACACAGGGAATTATTATTACAACTAGATGAAGTCAGGTTGGCAAGCGACTGCTCTACTTTTTGGGGCTTTTGGTTGTTTTTGGTTTTAAGTTCCTCATCCTTGTTTAATAAACCCACCCCGTAAATGTAACACAACACAGCCGATTCAGTATGACTTTTGTATCTTAATGTCTTCACCCTGTGAAACGAAAATAAATCTGGAGAAATAAGCAAAAGAAATGTCAGCGATGCCCATCTTGGCAACTGATAAAGCAATTCAGTCCCCTTGGAACCATATCCAAGAAGATTTTAAGAGTTTCTTCACAAACTGAGTCTGGAAGTTTCCTTTTCAAAAAGAAAAGCTCATGGTTCTGTGTTTGCATTAACTGAAATCTCGATACATAGAACTTTCCTAAAATTACAGGAAATAAGAAATAAGAAAAAATAGTGTTTTAGGTAACAGAGATACTTAAATGTTACTGTCATCAGCAGAGATTATACATTTCTCTAGATTTTTCTGTCTGAACTAGAAATCCTGAATACACAACTTTTGGGTCATTTTGAATGTCTCCTGTTCTGCTCTATAGCAGCCCCGTCTCATTCTCTCCAGGTGATGCAACTTGCTATAGATGCACAGCCAAGACAAGTCCAACTGAAACTCCAACTCCCACTACATAATGTACTACTGTGCTATCAGAAAGTTTCAGGTTATGTGAAACATTTCAGATTTTGATTTCCAGTGAAAAGGCAGATCTTGAAAGTACTTCTGTTCATAGTTTCTGACAAGCAAATTTGGGGAACTCTTCACATTATCTCATTGACTAGGAACTACCAGCTCCTTTCAAGGAGGCAAAAACACATCCAAATTCAAAACATACAAAGGCCTGAAGGGGTGTAGTTTTCAAGTTTGACTGTGACAGTATTTGGCAACTGTAGGCATTGTATGGAATGCTACTTACTGAGGCAATTGCAGAATGCAAAACACTCTTGAGGTATACTGGCCACTGTTAGTCAAGTTCCACTAGTGCTCTCTTCCTTCAGTTTTAAGGACAATAACTACAGAAAATAACGTCAAGAAATGATGAAATCTAGGAACAAATTAGTATTAAAAAAGCAAGCTATTTCAGCAGCAGCATGTCCAGTAAGATCTTTATTTCTTTCATGAAAAACCATCATGGATTTAAGTACAGTTTGAAAACACTGCAGCAATTGAAGTTTTTAAAAGTTGCCCGTTACCATTGCTCTGAAGGCACTTAATATTACAACTCTTTGCACTTGTTCATTCTACTGCACTAATTGTATCAAGACCCAGAAGTAGCTGTGCAAATGAAGCTGCTTATTAGAGCAAAGAAAAACAGGCAAAATATCAGCAAAAACACAAAATCAATACTGTGTTCTTGTGCTCCAATACATTTTCTCAAAATCTTCACAAAGACTGACGTTACAGCTCTGTGAAGTCTCTTTTCTTTCCAGAAATCCTCTCTTCTCCTCACTCACCCAGAAGAGCAGTGGCCATTTAACTGGATTATCATAAATTCAGCTATCGAATTTCCTTGCATCTCCAGAGCCATATAAACTAAGTACTGTAACTTCATTTCCTTTGTGGTTCTCTATCAACATCTTCCTCTGCTGATGGTAGAAGTCAATCAAATCCTATTAACACTAAGATCTTGTATTAAATTTGACAGTTTACAAATTGCAGGAGTTTTCATTTCAACTATGAGCAGCTTGAGATACTCTGGAGTTTCACTGTAAAAAATTGTTGATGTTTGAATAAATCTGATCAAATAATTTGAATATATTTTTCCCCCTTCTCCTTTTAACAAAGGCAGCAGAAGCTAATAAAAGAAAGAAAAGCCCCATCATCCTTTATAAGATATTTCCATTAGTCTGAATTTGATTAGATCAGAAGAATCTGAATGTTTAGAGAAAAACATCCACCTGATCTTTCTGGGACTGACCAACTGCTATATAAAAACAAAACTATCCTTCCTATGGACTTTAGAGGTTTTAATCAGGCTCTATTGCCCTCTGTAAGTAACCACTCCAGCAAAATGAGCAATGCATCCTAAGGGAAAAATGCTTAAAGCAGCTGAACATTTTAATAGGTAAATAAAGAGTCCAGCAGCACCTGCAGAAACTGCAATCAAGAGTATGGCTGACCAGCTGGTAAATGAATTAGAAATTATTCCAAAACAAACTCGAGGACAAATCTAAACAGATTCCAGCAAT
Source organism: Numida meleagris (assembly GCF_002078875.1). Taxonomy (NCBI): domain Eukaryota; kingdom Metazoa; phylum Chordata; class Aves; order Galliformes; family Numididae; genus Numida; species Numida meleagris. Next base: position 6,842,431 of record NC_034427.1, on the reverse strand, counting down.
TGGGCAAATTGCCATAATTTCTGCACTTATTCACTTGACGATTTAAATTCCTTTTAAATATTATTTGAAGAACACAAATACTGGTCCCCCTTGCACTAAGTTTCCTCACTGAAAAAAAACAGTATGCATGGTTCTTTGAGAGGAACTTGGCAACAGAAGGCATTTAAATGAGACACAAAGCAGGTGACTGGAAATAAGAAAAAGAGGAGATAGGAAAAAGGACCAACTTTGCCCCATACAAGAAGGCCTCCAAGAATGAGCAACACACACACATCTCTCAGTGATTTCCTGAATAGACAATGAAGGTATAACAACTGGAAAGAGAGAATGCAAACAGAATTAGAAGGAAGTGTAGAAGAAAGTGGAAAGAGAAGTATTAAGAGAAGAAAATCGGGGAGCAGGATATGGCTAGGAGTCAGCAAAGAACAAGACTAAGCAGAAGGGAGATAAGTGAAGCAGCAGTTGAGCAGGAAGCTGCCCCATACATTGCTGCTTTCACTTCTTTCTGTAGAAACATTCTTGGCCTCATTTTAAATGGATTGGGAGTTGTTAGAAAGTCACTAATAGAATGAATAGGAAAGGTTTTAACACAGGCTTAGGTTAGATTCTGATATTCTTCTCAAAAAGCTTCCCCAAGCCTACAGTCCTATTTCTGAACAATTATGAAATACCCTTTACTCCTAGCAAAAGACATTGCAGAACATTTTTTATTATTTTCCCGTTTTATAAATACAGGTCTTGAGAAATACTTCCTTCTCTACTCCAATGTCAGCATTGCTTTGAGATCCAGGGAGAAGCCTCATTCTTGAATTTTATTTCCAATTGTACTTTCCTCTTGCTATTCTCCATTTAATGAAGCAGAGCTTTTTTGAATTAATAAAGAAAAAATTCCCAATACATCACACAGTTTCCATTTAAATACACATTCAAATATTGTCAAAAATATCACACTTATTGGACATTTGAAAGATTTCTTCTGATTATAAGTTAGTTTACAGAATCAGGACAGCACCACTCAACTACACGATTCAATCAGAAAAGAATTATGAGTCTACTCAACACCCTTTTCAATACAAATAATTAAAATATCACAAAATCTGCGGCTATATAGCTTCCTCAGATCACCATTCTTACTGCATAAGCCTGGGACTGCTGACAAGATGGAGTGGGAGGTTTTATTTTGGAAAAAGCGTTGCCTCAAGTAAGGATGTTTGCACACAGCAGAGCTTGCCAGCGTTTAAGGCCAGAAGCATTCCTAACACCCACTTACAAACATTCTAATATATATTTCTTTACCTAGAAATTGTACTTTGTATGCAAGAAAACTTTTCTTGCTAATGATGTCTGTATTTAGTCCTCTGTCCATCATACTGTCTACATACTTATTTACACACACTAATAGTGCAGCTGGTACCCACAGACACTGGAAAGTTGCTGCCTTGACATCTGATGCTGTCTACTCTTCTTGTACTGCCCTTGAGCTCTGGGTACAAGGACAGAGTGGCAGAATTCTGTGAATTCAGCACCACAGTTAATTTGTTGGCACTATGACTAATCTGTAGTAAGTGGTTAGTAGGACAATCTTGTAGGCTTAAATTCCCCACAAAGAGTAGGATAAAGAGATGCTTTTTTATGGCATTCTTTAATAATCTGTTGTGTGGATAGAATTCCAGGGTTGAAAACCGAAAAATATATGTAAGATTTTTTCTGTGGGTGGCCAATCTAAATTGCCAATTAAGAATTACAGTAGGTCAAAAACATTTATACTGTAAATCCACATCCTGCTACCAACCAGTGAAATACAGAGCACAGGAATAAATTTGCTCTGCCTTCTTGTGATATCATCACAACTAATTAGTTTTTAGCTTTATATCAGGAGACATCTCCTCAACATCATTTGCTATTTTACTGCTGTGCTGACTATCACAATGCAGTATGTGACCCATTTTAGTCTCTGGTTCATCAGTTTTATGTTCTTACTTAATTGCCATAAGTTTTAACTCTGATAGTATCCAACACAGGCAGCTCAGAATACGCCATAAAAATATTGGTCATCAATCTCTCATTTCATAAAAACTAGTTTAAAAAAGCAAGTTTTGTGTGTGTGTGGTTTTTTTTCTTTTTTTCTTTTTTTTTTTTAAATACACTGCACAACAGTCAAACAGATCTTTTCTCTACATTTTCCAGCCTGGGGAAACACCCTGTTGTGCCCATGCAGAAGTTTATTTTGTACACTCTGCTGGACTTTCACTTCCTTGCTGCAAAACTTGACAATGCAATGGCCTCATATGGAGGGCCAGATGCTCAGCTAGCACAAAATGACAGAAGCCCACTGATCTCCACATCCGGCTGCATGCGCGTCTAATTGTACACCTACATTCTACCAATGTCTCCAGCATGTTTCACTACTCTAAACTCTTTGCTTCCACTTATCCTGCAATTTCAAATGGTGCTGGGAAGCCCTAACTGCATTAGTGCTCTTAAATGACAAATAAGATCCCTTTCACAGTTTGCCACTACCATAACTGGCATGATTTTGCTTCACCTACCAGAGTAATTGATTTTGTATGATAATCAAGAACTGTCATATCAACTGCTGAAGTTATTACTGCTTAGCAGTGCCCTTCTGCAAGTGGCTGGCTGTCAGCATGCTATTAAGCTCAAGAGGTAACAGTCAATGTTATCAAATGGAAAAACCAGCACCTAGTAACTGTTTTGTGTTCCTCCCACAGAAGTAATTACCTCATTGATACCCTAAAACAATGCCACTGGCAAAAGGGAAATGCAAATATCCAGAATTTAATCAGTTAAGTAGAATAAAAGCAAATCTTATTTTCCATAAATGTAACATTGTATTAGGAAATATTTTTTCCCATAGTTGTAGTATATAAGAATAGTATATGAAGTATATAAGAACAAGATGACAAAAGAAAACCAATATTTATGTGAAAGAACTTTTAATTGACACAGCTCTGAATATTAGGAACTTCGTTCTGCTAGCTTCACTGGAACTTTTGCTACTTCCACTCCCACCAGCCCAGCTGGGAACAGGAGTGGAAAAAAAAATCAAAACAAAAAAGCCAACAATATGTATACCAGTTGGGGCTACTATTAGAAGTTTTAGTCAAACATTTCAAAGCTTTTTCTGTGACTAATGTCCATTTAGGAGCGTACTTCAAGAGTATTAACATAATTTGACATAAATCATATAGCAAACATGCTGCCTGAAGCCACCAGCTACCACAAGATTTTGTTTATCCAGAGTAGTTTTACAACACTGACCAAAGATTTAAAAGGCAGCTTTTGTTACAGAAGAGCATCTTTACTTTCAACCCCTATTCCCATATGTTTACACTATCTGTTCAAAGGCTTATTAGATCTAAACTCTTTGATATACGACCAGCTACTTCTGCACAGCTTTTTGTTACCTGATATCTAAACTCAGCAGGGAAAAGGACAAATCAGTTCTTTAATCAAGTACTTTCAGTATCAATTTACTATGACCAGGAACGTTCATTGCTTTGTTTTTCACTGTTTCAGTACATCATGAGCTTAGAAGATGGACTAATGAAGAATAGAATTCCACATTTTATTAATACCTTCATGAATTTATTCTTTTTGAGTAACAGAAATATGAACAGTTCTGCTTCTGAATAAAGATTTCAGGGAAGGGTTCTGATTATACAAATTGGAAATGGGTACTTATTTATTCTGATAAACACTTCTGAAGGGAATGCAAGTCTGCTGGAACCTGTTGTATACAGAGGTATATTCTAAAAATCAGACCTTCTCTATGAAGAATTTTTAATTTTAAGAACTGAGAAACAAGCCTTAGATTTAGTTCTGACATCCAGCATTTATTCAGGGAACAGAGAGTACATTAATTTGGGATTAACTAAGTAAGAGATGTGCAGAAAAATCTTAATCCATTCCTTGCATTTCATTGTTTTGAAAAAGACTTCTCCTAAAAAACTCATGAATTTTGCTGTGAAACTCCAGTACTGTGTGTAACATATCCCAGCTAGCATCTCCACACCAACACAGTGATATAGCTCAGAACTGCGTCCAACAATACCGGGCTAGATTTAGTGCGTTAGTGTTTCATCCATCCGTTTCCAATCCCAGAGAAGAAACTCCTGCCAACTTCACTGTTGTCTTGGATAAACACAGAAGTAAAATAACTATCCTTAATTTGTGGTCTGTAGAAATACCTTGTGAATTATATCCACTTGGAAAATACTTTGGTCAGAGCAAATAAAGTACGCTGACATTGCTTCAGATGGTGAACTGAGAAATGCACCATTTTGGTAAGTGATTATACATCCTTTTCTGAAAATAAAAGTTTAAGAGACTTCATAGGAGAAATTAATGCTATTGCAGAGACTTTCTGCTTCTTACAGATTCTTTTTCCATAGGTACCCAAGAGCACTGCTAATATTAAATAAATAAACGTGTAAGTAATTAGATAACTCAAAATATGATAAATTGTGCTTTGGGTATAACTGCAAAAATTCAGACAGTAAAACTATGCAGTATTGCATTTTCAAAACAAACAAGCTACACGTGAAACTCTCATTCCAATACCTTATTTGGAAATAGAACAAGTAATCTTCCAAACGAGAAAGGCACTATGCAGAGCGAGAAGCATGTATACATACACGCTGAGTTTCAACTAGCAATTACCATGTGTTAAAAACAAACCCAACACGAATCAAAAGAATCTCTAGTGTGTCAAATACTAAATTCATATTTTATTTAAAAATAAGTAAGTAAAGTGTTCATCTTACCAATAGTCCTAAACTCCACCCTCAAAATAGCATTTAAAACTCGTATTATTTTTTCAGAAAGGGGTCCTCACATAGATCTCTCTTCCTCTCTGCTCTGAATTTTAATTGAGCCCAGTTCTGCAAGCTAACTAAATGATGCATGAATGTGTATAGATTCAAAGTTCAATTTCTTCAATCGGAAATCCAGAAGGCATTGCCAAAGTAGGCCTGGAAAAAGGAAAAAAAAAAAAGGAAAAAGAAAAACAGCATCTGCTAATATTAAACTGAGACACTGCTACTCCAAATAGAATTTTAAACCTCTTCTGATGACAGAATAATTAGGCATACATAAGGCAATCATTGGCACATTGTCAGAAATAGGGTATTTAAAAAAACAAAAGGATACAAATATCAGCAGTTTCCCTAGTAAGTCTCTAGCATTTGCTTCCCCTGACTAACTCCAATCAATGAGTCAACTGCAGCAGGTCGAAAGCAACTGTGATAAAATGTCACCTTATGAAGTAACTGCCTTCATAGATCTTACCAAATGAGTCATAAAACTATTCATCAATATCACTCCTTGTGCAGTACAGCACAGTTATGAGGTAAGCTCAGGGAGTTCTCTGATCAGAAAAGCTTACTCAGTTATTCCATTTGGAGGCTATAAATCATGATTTCTTACGTTCAGTACCACCATTAAGAAAGGCATGAAAACCTCCGCTATCATTAGTCAACAGCTAACAAGGCATTAACATTTTCATTAACAGTGCCAACAAATTCAAACTGATTTTAAAAGCTCATTTGCACCATATCCTGAAAATGTGAACCAGAAGGGAACAACCTGACGATTTGATTATATGCTATAGGTTAAATTTCTGTTCTTCTACTTGTGTATTTCCATATAATCCCAAATTGCAGATTATGTCTAGTTATATTCTAATCCCCTCAGATTTTTTTTTTTTTGACTGCTCTATTAATTTACAAGCTTAGGAACAGCAGCTATATGATGTGCCAACTTCAGCCTGCTTTAAGAAACCACCAGTGATAATATGTGGTGCCTAGACACAAAGGAACCACCAAAAGTATTTGTTTCCCCATATCCTCCCCAAGGAGCAGAGAAACAAGAGAAGATGGAGGATGAGTACAGTGCTCAGGTAACTCTGGACACGCATCATCCACAAACAAGTTCATTACTTTCATTATTTTCAGCGGGCACCGGTGGAGTTTTTCCCTGAGTTTCAATAAACTATTTGGAATTGCTTTCAAATTTCATTCAGATTCCTTCATCCAAATTAAAAACTGCTACAGAGAGGGAAAAAGTTATTCCATAGTTAAATCACAGCCTCTAAGTGGACTAATCAAATCATGGTATAACATTCAAAACGTGGTACATATTTCAGTTTGTTACCATTTTGCAAAAAAATTTCATATAAGAGAGAGCAAGCAGTTCTGAGAAACAAATTCACAACAGCGTGCATTCAGGAAAGGATAAGCATATATATATATAATGCAATTTAAAAAAGACTTCTTTTTGCTTGAGACTTAAATGGAACACTGGTATAGAGCAAAAACAAGCAGAAGAGGAGTGAACCCCTTTAAAGAGAAAGGGAGACAGAAAAATAAGGTTGAGAAATAAATGATGCACAGCACACTCCTTCAGTCTGGGTGAAGAACATTTTAAAAGGCACTTATGAATTACTTTCCCTGTAGTAAATCCAAGGTCTTCCTTAATTCACATCACTTAACATTCATGAGAATGAACATTTTCCCTTTACCTGACTGCCATAAATTGGAAAATTGTTAAGTATCTAGTGGAACTCCAGAAATCACATTTAGGGAAATACAGACCTGTTACAATTGAAGACGTACAGCAAACTGAGACAAACAGAATTATTTGACAAATAAAGACTTTGTGATTTAAAAAAAAAAATAGACAAACTAAAACGTTGTAGAAAAGCTGGTGATGATGCCTGTGCTATGCGTAGGAAATTGCCTGAGGTACAAAGAACCTCTGCACATGCTCATGGTCAGATTTACTTAGGCTCTAATCAATATGTTCCATGCATCCTGTCTATATTGGAGCTCTTATTACATGCTCAATTGATTCACTGAACAACACCAAGCTGTACAAGGCTGTACTCCTGTGGATAAAAGCAGATGTTGTTCTGACCTCCACCCACTGGCTCCAAGAGCTAGTTTTCTGCCTGCCTTTGCTAAAGAAAAATATCCCAGCTGCACATTTTGCATTTGGACAATACATTCTATACACCAAAGTTCATTCTAACATCCCCTTATTTTATTAAAAACAACACTTCTAGCACTTACCCTGAAAATCCTAGAAAGCTACTTATTCCTAGGAATTTAATAGAAATAACCTGCCTGAGATTCTGTAAACACGCAGACAAAATTCTAGAAGGTAATACCAAAACAGTTACACTTCTGAAATTAATGTAAGCTACAGATAAATAAATGCTTACATATTATGAATGCCATAGAATCATAATGATAATGGAAGGCTTCCATTACGTGAATTGTTACTCTTAAAATTAAGGCAGGATAAATGTAGAAACAAATTCCACTGAATAATGAGATTCAACAGAAAAGTTTTTCCCTCCACATTTGGAGAACATTAAAAAAAAACAAGCAGGAAGTACAGAAAAGATCCTAAAGATAGCGTTGATAAAGGAAAGAGAGATATCAAGGGAGAATTGTGACATTAAAGGATGGGATATTGCTTTTGAGAATATCTGATATAAGAACAACCAAGAACAGATAGAGATAACAGCTATACCAAGCATTTTTTACATTTAGACTATTTAATAGGTTAACCTGAATGCTGAGAAAGCTTGGAGACAAACATAAAACCCTAAATTCACATTTAAAAAGTGAAAGATTTTAATTCTGGGTATGTAAAAGGAAAAAAGTGATACGCATAACTATCACCATGACACACACCCTCCTCTCAGTCAGGAGGCTTACAAAATGCAAAAACCTGGTACCCACATCAACCTACACAATCCAACTGATTCAACCAGAGCAAACCATCCTTGAATCTACAACACTGAACTTTAATAGGATATTGAACTTTTATAGAACAACTATGAACGTAAGGACTTCATGTCAAGGTCAGTGCCCTTGATCTGGTAAAGGCTTAATTTGTGGCAGATTTGTTACCATGTTTATAGGACTTCAAACTGTGTTAATGCCAAATCAGAGCACTTGTTCATTGCCCACTAACCATAACCCAGATTCTTTAAATCCATTTACTTTGGATTAAGGCTTAAGCTTGTTTCTAGTGATGCCAATAGGGCTGTATCTGTAAATACGCATTTCAGAACCGGTGTTCTCATTAAGTAGCAATTTGATATAGATAATATTTAAAGAAATTTAGTTTCTTAATCCTAATATATATTGACTGTATGTGCCTCTCTCTCGTGTTTTGATCTGTCTTATATCAGATCCCACTGTGTTTCACCCTTCCAGCTTCTGGAGTACAGAGTATCTAACACAAAGAATCACAGCACTTTCTCTTGGAGTCTCTGCAAGGAATGAGCGCACCTGTGAAGGTTCTGACCCTTGTTACTCACACCCTAAGGGGATAAAGAGATGAATAGCAGCTACATACTTCAAAGCTCAGTTCTTTGAGATTTTCTTTTTTCCCCCCCACAATGTTTTTATTTGCTGAGAGAAACAAGGAAAATCTCACAGACAATATAATTTGCAGTGAGTAAAATTCTAGGGTTTACATGGTAAACTCCCTAAGGTACATGTAGTTGGAGAGGGGCAGAAAATGTTTCTCCTCCCCCCTTCCTATGTGATTTGAACTGAACAGCATCTACTTTTAAATCTGTGCAAACGTCGATAGATCAAAATCCACATGCCACTTCAGTTTAGTAAAGACTCTAAATCAGTTCAGAAATAATACCCTAGACGTAGGACTTTAGGTTATACTGTGCTATTAGAGTATTACTTTTAAGTACGTTTTAAAGTGAAATTTATAATTTTTTTGTGGTTAATGAAAACAGAGCTTTTCTCTCCATCCTCCTGGAACTAGCAAGTATGATATTTCTTGTATAATCTCTCATATAATAGTTATTACTATTTTAACTGTTATGCTTGCCATAATACTTCTAAAAATGCTAAAAGAAATGTTTCAGTATTAAGTAAGTTAACAAAGCTCGTCAGCTTAAAGAAAAGGAAACACAGCATCAAGTAAGCAGTTGTGAATTTGCATCTTGAAGATGAAGAGTTACATAGCACTGTTAAATCTCCTTCCTCTAGAAAGGAAAAATTGAGAAAGCCTATCAAAATGACAACCTTCATTTGAAAAAAATAACAAACAACCTGTAAATTCTGCTAAGTCTGCACTGTATGCTGCTCTGCGTACACCAAACATGATGTTGCAAGACAGGGTTTCCTCACCTGTGACCAACACTTGTTTCAGACCCTACATTTACCAAAGCTTTACTTGAAAAAAGTATGTTTTTTTCATGATTTGGAAAAAAAAAATCCATTCCATCACATGTGATATATATTTGAGAGTGTTTCTGAAGGTATGACATGAGCTAAAGGACTGGAATTGAGACATGCCAAGGCCAGCCTCATTAAATTCAGAATCTACAATATACTCTGAATATTCATATCCATCCCAAGGAGCTGTACCAGTGGAACGGACTCAATTCCTACTGCCAGACAGTACATGCATGTGTAACGAGAGTATCCTCTCGCTTACCTTGGCAATTCTGACTCAAAGCATAGGCCTAGGAGGAAGCTGGTTGTTACTATAGAACTTTGCCCAAACAGCCTCCCTCTTGGAAAAAGTGACCGCCCTGGAAGAAGCAGCAAAATTACTCAGGAAAGGCATAGGTTTTCTTCTTATTTTTGGTTTCTCTTTATCCTATTAGGATGATTGCAGGTATGCCTGTAGATGATCAGAACGCCAGCTCATCTACTCACTCATCCACAATGCATACAGACGTCATCAGTAGAAGTGATAGTAATATGAAAGACACTATTATTGATTTTCGTTTTTAAATTAAGGCAGTTGATAATGGTTATGCAGAATTCGTTTCATTTGTAAACTTGTAATCTTTTTTGCTAATTTGAATTTCATTTTCACCCTCCTGCTTGTACAACCATTTAAGCACCACAAAGCCAGTGGAGCAGGGAATGTTATTTCACGAGCAGCCTGTTTCACCAGAAATTGAAGTGTTAAAGTATAACTGCCCAAGATTTCCTGGAACTCCACGCTTAGATTTCTCCCCCCCNCCCCCCCGGACAGCTGCAGGAGTTTCATTTAGTCCTTAGCTATTGCGTTATCAGTGAAAGAAAATGCCACAGTTACTTGTCAATCCTGCAATTTCTCACTGTTCAGTAAGTAGTTTTGTGATTCATTCCAAGCAGGCTTCAGCTTAGGTCAGGATATGAAAAATATTCTTGTCTTAAGCTTAAGAAAATGCCTGTGTTTACAGGTAACCAAACCTAGTTTTCAGCTCTAGAAAGTGCGTTACCCCTTATTAAATTTGAAAAAGCAGGTCTATAATTTCATTATGTTCCCTCAGTGGGTGTAAGTGTAGATAATCTTATTCACTCAAGTGAAAGACTGGAGAAAGAAGTACAAAAGAAAAATGTACAGTTGACAATATGTAGAAGTGATAGGTATTAATTATACTTCCTGATGGGATGTTCATCACCTTTTTTTTTTTTGCTTCATTTAATGTTGTTACAAAGATAAATGCAATTTTTTCCTTTCTACAAAACATTTGGAACATGTTTGCTGAAGACCAAATCCATTTTGGTTTAATAAAAACCAAGACAACAGAAAAACAAGTGAAAAGTCTTCATACTTCAGATATTCTCTAGTACTTACCTTAAGCGGGAGGAAAAAAGGAGAGAGAAAGATGGGCTTAGAAGCCAAAGGGGCCATTCCTTAATAAAACATCTCTCTCTGTAATGACCTCTAAAAGATGTCAGATACTGCTTTTCAGCCCTGTTTCCTAAGCTTCGCCAGAATCAGCTGTAAAAGGAGTATGGGAATTGTTAGCAGTTTGGAAGTTTTGCAGATTAATTAATGTCACCAACTTGCTACAGCTTTCTTGATTCATTTCGTTTCCTGTATTCTCCCTCAGTCTTTGTTTCCTTACATTGTTTTCTACAGTTCACTTACATTATAGTTTCTTTGTGACAAACCCTGTACTTTAAAAGCAAACAAAATCCAGTGAAATGAAGTTGTGATACCTGGATGAAGCCTCTCTCTGCTATCCCATTTTAAACAACTGCAATAATAAGCAAGATGAGTTATACCAGAGACAAGCCCAATATTATAACAGTTCATACATTCCATTTTCATTCATCTACAAATTCATGTTAGATATATTTTTGCCCATTCTCTAGTTTTTTTTTCCCCCCCATAAAAAGACAAAGACCCTTTATCAGCAGGGGGGCAGGAAGAGCAAAAGATCGTCTAAAGAGCAAAAGGAGAAGGAACTCTCGAATAATTACTTATTATTCTTTTCTCAAGTGCGATCTTTGTCCTGCCTACAAATGGAAACAAGAAGCAACACTGAAGTGGCATTTTTACAATAATATAATAATTAGAATAATAACCAATACAGGGTGGGATGTATTCTTGAGCTTTGTTACAAGATCTAGAGACTTTACTTCCAACCTTTAATGGCTTTTGAAAAGAAGTCACTATATGCTTAATTATCAGGAAATTAGTAATGAAAAACAGTTCTTTTCTATTTAAACTTTCTAATTTAAAGGATGCACTAAGCAGAAGAGAGATCATACATAATTTAATGAGGAAGGGAATTAAGATGTAATTTTCACTCCTCCATCTAATAACATAGCTCTCTCAAGCTCTGGGAACGTGCCTTAAGACAAAGGTGCTGGCTTCCTTGACAATTCCAAGTAAGAACAGAAACGCTTAAAAGAAATGAATAGAATAAAAGGGCATGAATAAGCAGCATTTACTAAAATGAGGGTTAAAGAAATTATAAGAGAGATCCCTGAAGAAGATTTAACATTGAAGATATAATATTAGAATGAAGAATAAAATGAAGGTTAATCTTGATAACGAAGGACTTAACCCAGAGAAAATGTCATTATTCATATGTTAACATGTGCAGAGTTGGAGTGAGAATTGGATGGCTTGAGACAGCCAGCCGTGTAGCTTCCCAGCTGCTGCATATTAGGATTAATTAAAGCTGTAGAGAGTGGTTGATTGTGAGAAAGTGTGCATTTGTGAAAGTAGCAGTCCCAAGAGAAACAGGGCGGATCAAGAGTAGCCAGTGGCTTGTTCAGTGTCCTGGGGGATACATTTACTCCTATTGAAAGCCACTATTTATTTCCAGTTATTAAAATCCTGATTACAACTCTAGTCTAATATGAATATTAGCCAATTACCTTTGAAGTGTAGGCCAAGCATGAGAAAAATTAGTACAGGGGGGTTTGAGCCCCCTCCTCCCACTGCTTCTATACGGTGGAGGAAGAGAATACTCCTCAAGAAGCAGTAGATAAGAATAAAACCCATAACCAGTTATTTATTCAATGTTAAGAATTTCTTCAATATTTCCAAAACCCAAATTACAACCCTTGGTTTTGAAGCATCAGTTCACTGATTTTCACTCTGCTGCATTTTGCCTATATCATCACAACTAATTTGTTTTAAAATCATGCCCATTTATGTTTTGGATATTCTGTAAAATCAGGTAGCTTTTAGTATTTTCCTGCAACGCACTATTTGCCATTCCTTCAGAAATACGCAGAGTATCGCTGAGATAACTACAATATTTTCTCAACAATTCGGATTATTTATAATAGACAATATTTGAGCTTTGGGACAGGGAGGTGAGAACATTCCTAATGCTAAACTCTCTAGAGCTCAAAGATAAGGAAATATTCCTCAAACTGCAGCGAAAATAATTTCACATTTAAGTGTGCGAGAAGAGCAATTCATTTAAAGTAATCATGGAAATAACTTTCCACACTGACCTGTTATCCATATCAATACTAGATGTTACTCAGCTACATAATGTTGAGCTCTGAGCAGTCTCCACCACCACAAATATGGCCATCAAACATTTAAAAAAAAAATCTGAGGCTTCCAGCAGCTAACAACTATTGATTTAACTTTCTCGTTTGCTTAAAAAAGAAAAAAAATTATAAGAACAGTGCAAAGTGCAGTTCAGACTCCCAGCACACTGGAAACAGTGAGCAAAAAAGTGACTTTCACTTTTCAACCACTGCACTATGGAAATCTTCACAGGTGTCAGATAAAGGTTTCCTATACTGTAACACTTGTTTACAGCAGTGCTAAAAAGAAGAAATCCACATTACAGAATGTGCCAACCATCTCTTCTTCTCTCAAGTAAAAAAAAAAAAAGCTGGGATCTCCTGTTGGTGTGAAGTTCATATCAGTTTTATTCATCATCATGAACAGTTTTAGGTTGATGATGTTTAATGAGATCTACATCATTCAAATAGCTTTCAAGCTGTGACTCCACAAGATCTCACCAATTCAGCCTTTCTAAACATATCTTTAGCTCCCTTTCTTTGACTACTTCACGACAAAAAAATAGTTTCATTGAGATAACTGGATCCTTGCAGCTCTTAATTTTTTGCAGATATACTATTTTGAAAATAAAGGAAGCTGCATCTTTGTATTCAAAGTTAGAATGAATGTCAATGAACATTTATTTATCTTCTGAAGGTAGTTTGGAACTGTGCCAATACTAGGCCTAGGAAATGAACACAGGTAGACGCAAGTATTTAAACAGAGAAACTTGCACTTTCATACACAACCATCTCATAAAATTACACAGCTTTCTCTACTTTGTGATTTTTCTTTTTTTCCTCCCTAAGCTTATGAAAAGCTCCACTATCTATCAGAATGCATCTTCAAGGCAGTCTATTGCACGAGGACATACCTCTGCACCTGCCTTAAGCTGCCTGGATAGGAGTCAGCTCCAATCCCGAAGCTATGGAAGTCATACTAGCATGGTTCTCAACTCAACATACTGTTCATACCTCAGAGTTTATTAGGTGGGGTTCAGGAACAAGCTGCATGCATGTGCTCAGCTTGTGCTAAGTTAGCTATCATCTAAGTGACTTGAAACAAACGGAGTCAAGGAAATCAGTCCTATTCTGCTTCTGAAACAAAATGGTATCTTGGGATATGTGGGAAAATTAAGAAGGAAGCATTAATATTTTCAGTCTTAGACATGATGTGCTGACTTGCAGGGCACTGCTTGCTCATTCTTGATACACACAGACTCCAACTTCTGTTGCAAAACAAACCAGCTTCTTTCTGCACTGGACAACATTCTAACACAATGAAACCAGGGAGATTTCCCAGCTATTTTTCAGTTTGTTGGTATTTGTAAGCTCAGAAGATGATTTAGATCTGCCTGATCCAAAGGAAGCCCACATAGTCAACTATCAGGAACAAACCAGGCTCCAGATCAGATGCGAGTCTTTACAGGGTCTCATCTGAAATAGACTTTACACCTGTTATCTTCATCCCTTCTACTTTCCTACTGTGGCCAGAACTGCCCAGCTCACCATAGCATGTGATAAAATGTACAGTTGAGTGTACAAAGATTCCCTGCATACGAAGATAGAAATGAGCAGAACCAGAATTTTAAAACTGATAAAGAACACACTTGAATCTGCTAATAGTATCTGTTAGTGTTTAATCCACAGGTTTCAGTATTTTACAAAGCAACAGTACTTAACTCACTTATCAGCTAAAGAATTGACAGGGTTGTCTATTTTGATCCGTCATTCAATATCCTAGGCTGGATAACTGCAGTAAACATTTAAGAATGCAATATATAAGATTCAGGTCTTTGTAGAAACAGCATTTTAATCATAATAATTTGTTGAATTGGCCAAAATATTCATTCCAAGTCTCCTATTTTCTTAACTCTGAGCTAAGTTTGGCACAGCGTTCATGCTCTCCAGACAAAACTACTAAGGATCCTAACCATCAAGAAAAAAAGCAAATAAACATTCTCTAGGGGCAGCTCATTGAATCAAACAGCTTTCTTTACAATTGAGAGTTCGGAGTAATGGTATATTTATTTCAAACTAAAAACAGTTCAAAGTGTTCCAGTGCTTGTAAACAGCACTAGGATTCAAGAAAGGGAACAAAAAAACTGTATTTCAAAGATGTCTCAGCACTCTATATCACCATGGGCATTAAGAAAAAAAAAAGTTAAAAACTTTTTCATGTCCAGAAAAGTTTCTGCTGAATAGCTTTGTATGGCTCTGTAACCCTCTTCTGAAGAGAACACTCAGCATGATGCTGTAGCATGAGAACATTTAGAATACCACCATTCTGAGATCCTTCAGATGCCGCACTGAAATACTTCAGATGTTTTACACAACAGTATATCTAGGAGCAAAAATGGCTGCTGAATAAGCAGACGTATCTCTTGATCACTGAATATAGATAATTTCATCTAAAATTTGGAATTCCCCTTTTTTATTCAACACTGCAAAGTCTCTGAAAAAGCAATCCTCAGTCCTGGAAAATGAGATTTTTGTTTCATTTTGGTATAACAGTGCTTAAAGGCAAACTTTCCCCCACCTCAAGTAAAAATACACCAGTTTTATGAAAACAATAGACTGTTCCTGAGCTAAAATGCACCAAATTAAAAATTTGGCAAGCACAGTGTCTTATGACCATGGCGGAAAAAGCTGTTTCACTATATTTATAACTAGAGAAAACCTGATGTATAGGAAATGCATGACAAAGATATAGAGTCACTCATTTGACAGTATTCTGTTAAATCCCACTGCAAAATATGTTCAGTGACATAACCTGCAGATTTTCATACTTTCATTCAAAGCCTTTACCAATTCTTCAGCTATGTTTCAAATAAGCCTTCAGCTGTCCTAGGCCTTCGTACATTGACCCTTTCTCCTACAGGATATTTAGGACATACAATAGAACTATTTAGTGAAAGCATTGGAGTTTCTTCTTCCTATTTTTACCAGACAGACATGTGCATTCATGAAGCTCAGAGCATATTTACTTACACTGAATTCAACAAATTCATTCATGTGCACTTGATGTTTTCAGAACAAAGATAATCTAACCTAGATTTAAGAGTTTTGGTGTTTTTAAAAACACCAACAGGAGTATACTGGTAACAGTTTTTAGAGCTTCATAAGAAAAGACATAAGCAAACCAAGGAATATTCTCTTTTTATAAGGCACTCTCCTAGATAAGGAGTCAGATACCACATGTTCCTCTCCTCCAGGAAATCACATTTTCTATCACTATAACATGAGGAATGAAGATGTAGTCTCCTGTTGACCCTCGAATATTTGGTGACACTTGTGGTCTAACCAAAGCCTGTTTACTGAAATCTGCATAATCACAAAACTTCAAAATATTCAGCAATCAGAAGTCCTCTTTTAACACATTATTTACAGCAAGAGCAATATTATACAGTCATATTTTGAAGGATTAAGTCGTCGTGGTGGAATGACTTCTGAATCAATAAAACCTAACAGAATCTGATTTGAGGGGGTGGTTCTGAGAAACATTATGTTCACAATAAAAAAGAAAAAGACTGAAACTAATTACCCTAGCAGTGTATTCCACTTAGGAGTCAATTAATATGCAGTTTAATTGTACAGTTAATGAACATAAACTAATTTCATAGTTTATTTGCACTACTACATTTACTTATTTAAATCATGATTAAAAAAATTGCAAACAAATACACAAACATGTTAATCAATTCACATCAAGTTACATTAGTCATTCACATTTGGGGAATTCTTAATTGTTAAACATTTACTTCTGTACCCTAACATGTTGATGTTACTGGAAACAAAATGTATTCTGCTCCCCCAATCCCTGCCCCAGAAAATAAACAGGTATTAGTTTTGCATGTATACATGTTCCTATACAAATTGAAATCACTCTGCCAAAAAAAATCCTGAACTCACCAGCTTCGATGTACACCAATCATACCTTATCCTCTTCGTAACATGATATGACATTCTAATGTAGCTCTTCACAATGCATTGGTAAGCCTACTGTAGCAGCAGTACTGCCTTAATGATTATTATTTAGGATCACTTTAGCTTCACAACAGTTCTGTCATTTATCTGCTTCCTTCTCCATTACTTAATGTTGCTCTACATATTACTGCTCTGATCAGGGATCTGAAAATAGCTGGCTTTTATGTAGTAAATCATTGGGTGTTCAGCCTTCATTTCTGTACATATAGATCTAATGATCAGATTTTTCTCCTCCTCTATATACACCATACTGATCCAGCTATATAGAAGTCTTAAAATTAGGTTGTACATATATCATCCATAAATACTTTTTCATAATAAAATAAAGCCACTTAATCTAAATATAAATCTCTCGATTTACACATAAAATTATTGTGGGTATTTATTCAGCACATGGCACTTCCACAACATCTTTGCGGTCTGAATTTTTTTTTTTTTTTTAATTAGAGTACAGATCAGCAGTTGCTATCAAATGATTGAAATTATTACTGAGAATATAAATCATTTGGTTTCTTTAAGGAGACAACCTGACCCAGGAATCTACTTGTGTTATCATGCTGAAGTCCACATTTGCCAGACCCCATACATTCTGGAGAGTGGCCATATCCACAAACAGAGCTTTTGGTGAAATTCTCTCCCAGTCCCAGATGCTACCAGTTTGACATAGGTTTCTGATGGACTGTACCATGCTTATATTCAATTGAGAAAGAATTAGCTAATCACAAAGTCTAGGAATAAATTACTAAGGACTGGGAAAAGAACGAGAGCCCAATTGACAGCCTGAGTACATTTATATAGTACAGTTTCAAAAAATCATAGGGAGCAGATAATCAAAAAGAACACTAACAGTGTGGGATCCTTGTCCTGAAGAACAGTCTTCAAAAAGCAGTACTACTCTCCATGTCCTTCCTGAATCCCTCAAATTAGACACTGACTATTTACAAAGGACAAAAAAGGAGCCTTTCAAAATATAAAAATCCTCTAAGGTAACCTGAAGAATGGTCTCTGCTCCCTAAAGTATGTTATTCTATCAGATGTTCTAGTAAAATATATTTCCTTTTGTCCTGTCAATGACTTTAAGATCATAACACATAAACCAAAATAAGTGGTTCAGCTCCTTATAGAACAGCAGCACTCAATCTCTCTATTTCGATGACAAGTTTGGGGGCTGGGGAAATACTGCGCATTGCAGTCTTCACTTAAACCTTTTTTCTCTGTTCAGTGCTATGTAAGAACAGTGCTCTTTTGATATTTATCATGTTTCTTTGTACTGTGTTGGTCCCAGGGTAATATTTCTATATAATATACTCTCAAGGGTTATGCATTCCTAAACTAAATGTTTATCCACAGAAAGTAGAGGAAGTGATGATGAAAAAGTGAAGGGAAATCAGGAAGACTTGAAGGTCTGAAAACAACAGTCCTTAAGGAAAAGGTAAGTCACAGTCTGAGGTTCACAGAAGTTTTAAGCACAGTAAGAAAGGCAAAAATAAAAAGGATTGAGGTTTAAAAATTTGTTCAAGTACATGAAGGACGGACAACATGTTGACAAAAGGGAGAATAAGGCTCTGAAAGACAGCAAGAGATATTTACTGCTGAAAGTAACAGGTGTTTTAAAATTGATTTTAAGAAAGTAAGATGTGCAACACATACAGAGTTATCTTCATTCACGTTTAGATTATATTATGTGAATTTCTTACTAAGAATTCCACACCCTTCAATGCTTTCAGGGCCCAACATGGAATCTCTCTGACACGAGAACCTCTGCTAATAAACTCAAAAGCATCACAGAGGAAGTCAGATGAGTTTTCAAAGAGTTAAAATCTGCTATGATCATGAGCATACAAATACAAGCACTATTATTAAACCACTTGCTCAGAAAACAACAATCTGAAGACTCATTAGATGTTTAGAAAACCGTGGCAATTCACTTTTTCCTTTTATCTTCCTCCTTCACCTGTTTTTAAGGGTTTTGTTGTTTATTCATTTAACTTCAGGGTATGCTTGAGTTCATGCTTCTCTGCTGTCATGACAGCAAGATATCTACCTGGAAAGTAAGCTATGATTCAGTCATTTAATGACTCCTTAAGGTTCTGACCTTAGGAAAAATCACCAATTATTGCCAGACTGAAGAGCTGGTGGCCTGTAGTAGTAAATATGTATTTCCACACTTCCTAGCTCATATGACAGATCTCTCACACCAATTTCTTCATTTCCTTTTAGAGAAATGCAATTTGCTTTGTGGTATACAAGTCATCAACCAGGTGGATCAGAACAAGTACTGTACAGTACTCAGACTTTGAACATTCACTTCATATGTGTCCTTGTCTCTTCTACTGGCTTCCTACGAAAATCCTAGTGAACAAAACTGGGAGGAACATGAATGTATCTAGCAGATCCAAAAGAGTTGTAAACATGGCACCCATTTTCTGTTAAAATTTTACATTGGTTTCCAGTGTCTAATAGCACTAAAAATATAACATGACAAAGCACCAATCCAGTCAAATATTCCCAACTAATTTTTTGAAAATGCATAATAAACCAAAAAGCTTTTATAGTGAAATGTATGAGAAATAGTGCAAGCTCTTTCTGAGAATAGAAATGGAATTCATAAAGACAGTTACTTATCAGGAATTACTTTTCCACAGATACTAAATAGCATGCATTTAAAAATCCCTTACCTGCCATGGAGCAGCTGGAGAATGAAAGGAGAAAGAGGTTAAAGATGGCCTTGGAGCATATTTTGTAAGAGACCTATGACTGATGGTAAAGAAAGCCTAAAGCAAAATAGAGATTTTCCTCAGGGTGTAAGGATTCAGCTAAAAAGAGTTTTCTGAGATTGGAGCTGGGCCTTTATAATCTTCAACATAGGCTCAAGATAAATTTGGAGCGATTTGTGGTAGAGGAATAATTTCTTGCCCAAGTAAGAAGCTGTCATACAATCAACCCAGGGAAAAAGGTTTTCATATACAGGCAAATCTCAGTGTTGAAACAGACATAGCACAAGGCATATAAATACTGGTAATACCATAAGTGCAGGTGTTTTGCTTAAGTCTGTTTGAAAACTTGGGTGAAGAGAAATTAAAAGCAGATCTGCCACTTCATTTTCTGACAGACACTTTTGAGGAAATATTAGAAGTTCGTTTGAAAGCCAATTTAAGAAATTGTTTATTTCTAAGTGAGACCTCAATATTAAGATATCACAGTTCCAGAGTCAAAATGAACTCTGGAAATGTCACAGATTTTTCATAAGGCAGCCATTACTGACATGCAACTTGATCACTGGAGCAGAGCACTCCATTCCGTTTATATGGAGAACACCATACAACGACTACAATCCAGTACCAGTGCCTCCAACTAACCACCCTTACAAGAAAAACACTCAGGATTTCCTCAGCTTATTCTCAGTGAACAAAGTGTAGATGATCAGTAGCACTATGGCTATAGAATGATCATTCTGGATGAAATAGTGCAATATTTTAAGGAAATCATTTTTGTAAAGAGAAGCAAGTGAAGTCACTGATGATGTGTTTCCATTTCCTGAAGGTAGGAGATAGGTTAAGTTAAACCTAAGCACAAAGAAAAGTGAACGAAAAACAAGATGATCTGGGAGATATCTTGATGAACACTGCTGAACAAAGACAGCTGGTTACCATAACTAAAACTGTGCTGTTTTTTTTCATTACTTACTGTGAGCATTCTAATTCAATCTTGATAATACATCAGCATTGAATCTTGACATTTAATGTAATCATATGTGATCACTATGACTGACAACCATAATTGTCTACTGTAACTTAGGCCCCTTCTACAGCCAGTAAAATCCCTTTAGAACAATCTTTCCTCTTTTCTCTTGACTAATTTTTCATTTCATCAGGACTTTAATATGCTTGATATTGAGTTTTCTCATTATTTTGAGAAAATAAACCTTTCAGTATAAGTTTTGAAAGACTCCTGAAAGACAATATTGTGTTATCAAACAATATTGAGATAACTGGGGACAATAAATAAACGTTTTTTCCCCCATGAAAAAAACCTCCAAAAATCTCCAGAAGCACTTGAAACACAGAATAAGGCTATCAACAGCTGCGCATAAGCACAGTTCTCACAGTTTAAATGCAGTTACGCCCGATCACACTTTAAATAGAGATTAAAAATATCAAAAGGAAATTAAGCGCATCTTATACTAATTTGATAGTAAGAGGATAAGTCTTATGTTGGCCAAAGTAATGTCTAAACATTTTAAATAACTTAAGAACTTCAGTAAAAAGCAGTAAGTTACGATATTGAGAAATTAGTTTAGATGCTTAAACGTAAATATTTTGTTTTCTTTCTAGTTCTCTCGCTATGTAGGAGCAGCATCTTACAACATTCAAGTGTTAAGATATTTCTATACATTTAGATTTTGGATCAGCATTAGAAGAAAAAAAAAATCAGAAGTAAAAATTTACTTTGGTCTGAATCAATGCTTTTTCAAAAGAATTTGCCCATTCATGTTAAATATACATTGCAAGCAATAATAAATGAAAATCGCACTTGAAATTTCTACTGTTTCATTTCTTATTGAAAGCTTGTGAATATAACCCTCCAAAATGTGGTATATGTAGGAAGTATACGATTTAATCTCGGACTACATTTATATTACACTTCTACCTCAGAATTTGTTCCCTCCCCCCCACAGTGGTTTTCCTCAAATTTATGTGACTTTAATGCATAGACAGAAGAAATGGTCTAATTTTAAGTGTTCTAAATAAGTTTCAACTTTACTTTCGTGGACACAAGCATGCCTTCTATCTCCTGATAGAGTCTGTTATCTGTGGAAAAAAGATAGATATTCTGGTATAATCTTTTTATGTTTTATTAGTCTTATAAACTATGTGCCAACAATTTTGCCAGCTACTCTGTGTCAAAAGGCATATGGGAACTGCTACTACTTCTAATCGTTCAGCCATTAGAAAGATTGGTTTTCCTTGAAATAAGACAACATTACATCTTAATAGTGTATCTGCATGTTCGTATAGATTTTTCCTACTGTCCCATTCCCAGGATGAAGTTCGACCACATGTCCTATAATGGATAATGTACTTACAAAAAGCACAAGTCTTTCTCATAATGAATGCTTGGATTATTAGATGTCCAATCCACAGAGGGAGTGCATGCATCTGAGCATAATAAGCTAACAAATGAGTCGTTTAAAAAAAAACATTCCCTTTTCGCTAATTTTGGGAGATCATTCCATTTGTTCTTCCTGTTCTCAAATAATCTTGAGAAGAGCCATCGGTCACTTGAGAGTTTTTAATTCCACGCTTAAAAAAAATCTAGAAAGGAGGGAGAGAAAGGTTGGGGTGTTTTCAGTTACAATTATACTTATAAAACTATATACAGCGTTGATATTCCTTCTTAGTAGTTATCAATTTGACCTCTAATGAATAGAACAGATTTATGGGAAACTCATTAAGGAGTCAGGTTGTGACTTCACTGAATCATATAGCTGATAATTAGCAGCATATACTGAGCAATTTATGAGAGCTCGAAAAATGGACTTCTGCACTGTAAACTGTAGTAGAGTACAGAGACAAGAGAGTTAATCTACTATTCCCTGTTCACAGGAACTGAAGAAAACCGTGGTCAGTCTTGACTCCCCAAAGTTTTGTTTTTCCCCACCAAGTGCTTCTTTCCACTCAGGACAAAAAAAAAAAGATAGGAAGTGAAACTAGTTGCTGTTAGAATGTTTTAAGATCTAATGGTGGTAGCAACAAAAAGGAAAGGCATTGGTTGTGTTTAGGTTCTCTGTGACCATACCTGCCATAGAAATAAAACATTTCATTTGATCTTACTTTGTCCTTGATCTTTATACAAAAAAGAAAAAAATAGGGTCAGTCACACTACTTCCACAGATGAGAAAGGATAGTTGTGGCATCTCATTGAGAAGGACAAACAGGTAAAGCTTTAATAGTATAAAATCTTTCTTGCCATATAAATGAAAAAACCCTAATATATGCAGTAAATATGATGGTCACTTAAAGAGATGTTCCTTGTGCAAACAAAATAGAACTCACACTAAGAAGGCCCACAGATGTTGCTAAGTATTTTAACAACTTGTATTGTTTTGGTTTTTTTCCCCCCCTTCAGAGTGAGAGACAATAGGAAGACTTTAAAGATTACTGATGGCCTGTGTATTTGTCCTCCTATTTCCACTTCAAGAGCTGATTGACTGCTGCATTCATGTTTTCTTGAGACAAGCTCTAATGAACTGCTCTGCTTTTATTTCCTTTCCTTGAGAATGCTCCTTGACATAAAGAGCTTCTTTAAGAAAACTGTAGATAGGACTCCGTTTGTTTGTTATTAATTTCCACTGTTTGAAAATGTGACATCTACACTACATAGACAACGACAGCAAGATTCCATTCCAAACAAAGTTATTTTGAATATTCTTCATATTCTGAAATACCTACTCCACTATACAGTAAAACTGCTGTGGAAAGACTACCCTGGCTGGATCCAAATTCCAATTTAAAAGCTATTGTAAAGCACATCCTTCCAAGAATGCATAATTAGGCAGCATTTGTTAGAGTCAATTTGAATGCATAAATTATTGAACATGGGTTAATTTCAGTTGGTTTAAAAGCACCACCTGTTCATTCCTGTTAAAAAGTGCCATAATTTCTGTTTCAGTGAAGTATTTAATCCTTACATATTAGGTTTCATCCTTTCAGTATGCAGTTGGTTTATGAATACCCTCCTCTGCTCATAGTCAACATGTGCCCCATTTATTGAAAACATAAGCAGCATATTGCCTTTGCTCTTCACATGCATGAAGAGTGAAGTACTACAATTCAAAATGTGTTTTTCAACCGAGGGAAGCAATGCAGATCAGGGGTGCTTGGACATATGTACCAGTGCAGTGCATGAAGGCTTAAGTGGCTGCAAGGCAAACTGCTGTTCATCAGTGAAGTTTGGTGCAGTGGTGGTAGTTACTACTTTATATGGTGCTCTTGAGATGCAAGTCTTAATGACTGTTAGAAAACAACTTCTTAAGCAAAGGTTTTCACAGCAGTTGTAGCATTTTGTAAAGCTGCTATACACCAGATTTCTGTATAATGTTTTCTCTATCTCCAAATGACAAGCTTAAAAACGGTTTGACAACTGAAGCCTTAAAAGTGACTCTATGCACTACAGTGAGCCAAAACAAGTCACTATGGATTTCACTGAAGATTCTTCTCCAGCAAGTCTTTCATCCCTTGTGCTATGATGAAGCCTTGGCTTGCCTAGCAGTTGATGAGGAGATGGGAAAATTCACAGCTTAGAAGGAGACGCAGAAGGTTACATGTCACCTAAAAGCTATGAGGATCCACAGGACATTGACCCTGTGGTACTTTTGCAAATAAGGAGGCTCACAGACTTGCCGTCAAAACCCATCTTAGTTCTTAGTCATGTGGACCAGAACTATTTCAACATTTACTGAGAATTTCAATACTGTACCATGATATCTTATAAACAGTCTAACAAAAAATATTTACCAGAGGTAGTTTAGAAAACACACCGGGACATCTTACCCAAGTTCTTTAAAAATGTATTCCAGGGACACTGTCAGAACAAGACAAAGTGAGTTGTAGACACTACAAAAGCATTACTGTCAGTAGTATGAGATGTTCAAAGCAGTGACATGTTTAAAGCCTTTCAGTGTAAGGGACAGCAGGAATTCTGTGGATGCTAGGCTCACTGTCACCCTCCTCTCCCTTCTGACTGGGGAATTTCAAGCCTTAAGCATTCCGTTTCAGAGATGCTAAGAAGAAATTCATGAAAACAAGCCCAACACAAAAGTAATACATGGTTGCAATACATGAACATAGCAACAAGGTAGAGATAAGATTAAAGTGTTCCTCAGAAGAGGAAAACAATCTAAGATTATCATTCTGATAAAATTGAGTAAAAGCACAAGAGAACACATGGGTAAGTATCCTGAGTACTTGGAAGGCATTCCATCTTCCTCCTGCTTCTGTTTATTCCTCTGCCCTTATATCACAGCATTTAATTCTACATCTTGCAAAGAAGTGCAAAGAAAGCAAAAGCTTTAGGAAGTGTGTGTATGACAGTAGGAACAGGAACACAAATGCAATGAGTGCCAAATTTTGAGTGACAGTGAGTCACTCAGTTCTTTGCAGGAGTTTTGCTCTTGTGTTTACAAGTGTTACTTCAGGTAGCTTTATTACCATAAGCTCAAACTGACTATTGCAGCTCTGGGAGCTCAGTCTGAATTCAATAAAGTGATATCGAAAGCACTGGTCCCCTCTTGCAAGAATGTATTCTTACTCAAAAAAAACCTGTTACTCCCACTTCAAGGCATGAAATTTTACAAACTCGTTCAGATAAACAAAGGGTATAGACCTTCCCCACTGTATACAGCAGAGACTGGCACTGAGCACTAAAGATACGTAACTCTGTGATCCCATCCCATAGCTGTTCATGCAAAAAATTGTTTTTCTCTTCCACTTCCCTCAGATCCAGGCCTTTTGATTCTGGTTTGATGTGAGGATACACAAACATAACTGTGAAATCAACTTGGTTTCACCTGGCTTGAAGTCAAAAAACAGTCCATTTTATACACTTCCCATCACACTAAAAAGCATGTTCAGTCTAACCAATCTTTTCTCCATCATCCTCTTGTAAATTTACAACAGTGAATGGAAAACAAATGTCATTGATGTAAGAGGCCTACACAGTTCTCCAGTTATTCCAGATCTAACTTACCAAATTGGCACTACAGCTTACAAGCTCCAGTATTTGTAAAGTAGCCACTGTAAAATTTTAGTATATTGTTTATAATTCTATATAAGAATAGAAAATATTGTTAATCAACTTATAAGAAGCTGAAAAATATTCTAGCATTTTTTTCTTTTGATGCGAAGTGTTATCTACCAGACAAATACAGGCTTCCCCCCCCCTCATTTAGGAGTATGCAAAATAGGCAGAGTGTTGCATTTGAATGTTTTTTATCATTATTATTAACTAGCTGCTTACATAAATCTTCACGTATGTAAGACTGTTTGCTTTCTAATCTCTGTTCAAAAGAATGCACCTGCTTTTATGATTAAATCAGATTTTAGCATCCCTTTTAAAGCATTTGACAGATTAAAAATGCTTATCTGTATATTTGGAAAGATCCTTGTAAAGCTATTGATAATCATCTGCATATTACGTCTTGGCAAGATCTCTGATGAGCTGTCACACATCACCTGTTTGCTACAATATTTGCCTTAGTATTAAGGATATTTTCCATTAAGGTTGACAATCATACGTATTATACAAGGGCAAGGTTGACATTTCAAGGTCTAACACAGATGCTAGATATCAGGCTAAAAAACATCAAGATTAAACAGGAAGATAAATGTATGTTAATACACTTCAAGTTCAGCCATTAAGTTTAGAGAATGACTAAACTAGCAAGCGTATGAAAGTATGTGGAATTGAAAAAAATCCTTGACAAGCACATGCAAAGTGTTCTTGCACCCACATTAACCAAACTGTATACAACTACTTCTGGCCTCACAGAAAGTTCAGAGAGGTTCTGCGAAGTTTTTCTAAAAGGGATGCTATTTAAGTGTACACAAAGGAATCCAACTATTCCCTAATAAAATTTGTTTTGTGAGAGTTAGCTCAGCTCTGAATAGAAAGTTCAGGTGTATAATGAAGTCCTTTACAAACACTTTCAGATTAATTATAAAATCTTATGCACTCATTACATGCTCTAAAAACCTGTTCCCTCATACAAGTAGTTCCCTTATTTTGGATTTGGGTGAGGCAGAAGTAAAGCTCACTTTTTCCTCAACAGAACTCTTGAGCAGGAAGTGAGCTGCCCATTGCAGAAAGTGATTTTCTGTTGTTTGCAATCAAACTGCAACCTAGAACCAGCAAGGGGCAGTGATACAGCTCCTAACAAAGAAGTCACTTTATTAGATGAATGATCATTCAGAGGACGTCTCACTTTTCTTCTTCCATCCCTCACATTCATGATAGATGTTTATCTGAACACAATCACGGAAATGTAAAAAAGGAAGTTGATGAAGGCCTGGAAACATCACCTAATTATCTTATATCCCAAAGCAGAATCAACTATCACAAAATTGAGACTATACATGTGAAACATTGCTTGTATCAACATACCTCCTACCTCCTGGAGGAATTACAAGCTTTTGCATTGGACTTGTGAAGTTGAGTACTAAAGAAAACTGCAATACCCGTTTCATTGTCTGAAATACACCACTTGTCAAATCAGTAAGACACTTAATGGTATACATAATACAAAGGCTTGTTATATCAAGCACACTACCAGTGATAACTGTTTTCCATTCAATTATAAAATGCACTGATTTTCCTGCTGAATCACCTCAAATTTGATTTCTCATTGAGAACTCACCTAATTTACTTGCCCATAAATTAACAGCATTGAATCCTAAAACATACATTGAGTTGTATCATCTTTCAGTGATGAGAAGGTGCAACTACAACTGACAAGATCTGCTTTGTTTTTTCTTCCCAGTTTTGAAATAACTCATTGTGCCTCTTAAAGGCCAGAAGATACATGCTTCAACTATCTAGTAGGATTTTGCATGACCTGCTGTGATGTATTTTGTCAGTGCTTCTGTTTCCCTCTACTACCTGTAGTTCAGATATCACCTCTAGAGCAGCCTGGCAGACTGCAGACAAAACAGCATTAACTGTTACAGTGGGTTTTACACACTGGAGTGACCTATTACCCTGAAGTTACATTTCAATACACAAACAGATATTCCATCAGCACAGAAACCAGCAGGCAAGTATAACACAATAGAAAGCACAGAAATGACAACAGAGCAGCAAGGCCCTAGACCACAACAACCGAGGACGTGATCAAATGCAACAGCCATACACACAAACATAAAGGAAACAAGCTGCTTACCTTCAGAACACTCCAGGTATACAAGGATCTCCACTGAGATACAGTTGCCTCTACTACCAACCCTTAAACCAGGTCTGGGAAGGGGTGGATCCTGGCTCCACCCCTTCTGGTCAATCAGGGGGCATTGCAGGCACCTGAGCTCTCCTGGGTTGGCCCTGCCTTCCCACCAGGTGCTCCATCACTCCTTCAAGCCATGACTCAGCATTTTTTCTACAGCAAGAACACTGAATTTATAAAAATGTGAGCCATGTGAGATCAAACAAGCATCTTGCTACTTCCTATAAGACCGAGTACCTTTTACATCATATCCTTTTTCTTTTCCAATTGAGTTATTCAGATTGTGCAATAAAAAGCAAAATCCAGATATAATTTAAAAATTGAATCCAAATTTTTCTTTAATTTCCAGATGCCACACGGCTGACCTGAGGATCTAGAATCCTAGTTATTTGTAGTATTTCACCCAATCTGATTACCAATAAAAGTTTCCACAGTAATTCACAAGAAAACTGTTTCCAGGAGATCTTCCAAGAAGCCAGGAGAGCAGTACAGAGCACTGATGTGTATTTCAAGGAGGTTTCAATTAAGCTGATTAAGAACAGAGCCTACAAAGTACAGTTGGTTAAGTCTGTTAGGGATTTTCCAATTACTACATATTTCTACACTGAAGTCACTCATGTATGGTACAGACAGTATTTGAAAGCAACTAAAATACGCACACATTGAGAACATGATTAAAGAGAAAATAATAAATGAGATATCGAGAGCTTAAAAAATACTTATCCATCAGTATCAGCAGCTCTCTTTGCACCTGAATTTGATGCCATTACCAAACAGGTTAATATCTGGAATTTCTGTTTAGTTAAAAAATTCTGACTGAAAACTTAGCATCAGAGTCTGCTGTGTCATCAAAGTTTAGACATTTCTGCCAAGTAGCTCAGTTTCAAGCAGAACACAAAGAAACATCACCCATTTTCCTGGCAGTTGGCCCAGCCCAGTACACAGTCCCAGTACAGCCACCTAGAAACTAGGGACTCAAATACTTGCAAAAAGTTTCTTGTTTCAGTTGTCCCAAGTATCAAAGAAAACTTCAGAATACTGAAAACTTCAGCAGGGATAGAGACTGGACACAAAGCCAGCTGAATTATCCAAACAGGAATTTTCAGACGCAGCCAACAAACAGGTAGTCACAGATGCATCAGCTTGTAACTGCGTTTTCCTGCCCTATATGTGAGAAGCACACTTCTGAAGAGAAGACAACATACTGAGGAACATACTGAGGAATTTATCCTTCCATATAAACTAAAAATGCAGAGATTTACTTCTGAAAGAAAATGACAAACATTAAGAAAGCTTGTGCTGTTCATTTTATATTAATATTGCCCCTAATTTTAGCATATTCAGCCTCTAAATAAGTTAGTGTCTGCAATGTTTTGTCTGCTGCATTCTCAAATTAACTTGTTACTAAAAATGACGATTTTTAATAATACTTACCAACAAATGGTAAGACATATAACTGCTGACTATATCATTTTATTCTCTTGGTGCATATCCAGGCTTGGTTTTCTCCATGGCATAATTGCCACCTCCCTTGGTTTTCGTTCCTTTAGGATAATTGGTAATCAGAATGGAAATTCCAATGAATTTTTATTGTTTATATTATCGACTGTTTACAGAGGCAGCAGTCAAAATCAGCTTTTTCACCTTAAAGCAAAATTGTAGCTGATTGTTCTTTTCCATGGAGGGACTTGGTAACCAGCAAAAGTTTTTGCTTCATGAACTACTATCCTTCAAGAAGCAGTAATAAACAGAGTAGAATAATCACTGCTAAATAGCCAGTCCAACAGGAACACGGGGCAGCATCTGCCATCCAGATCTTGGGCCAGCAAATGTAAGCCTACTTTATGCTGTTTCAAAGTTTCTCTTGCAAATGCCTCACAGCAGTCTGAAACAGCTGGACATCTCTACTCCACCTGATGTTTTGGCTAGTTCTTCCCGACACTCAATTAACATTTTCCCAGCTGTGCCTGGAAAAGGACTCCTGTATGCAAATTCTGTGTTCTAACCTTGCTGCTGAAGTGCATGTTAGAATGTATTAATATACATATTCAGTCCCTGAATGGAACACTTGACACACATGTGACTAGAAGTCTTTACTATCTTTTGTTTTACTACTGCATCACAAAAAGTAAACAAGTGAGACAAACCAAAGCTTATTTCTTCACTTTCTAGAAACGATATGCTGTTTAATATTGATACCTTTTTTAATTGTATCGTAGAAAATTCATAAGGTACACACGGACATGTAACCTAAATTCAAGGATCTGGCAATCTTAATGGCAGGAGGGTCAGCAGACAAAACCTGCAATTTCAGTAGAATTAGAGAAGTTTATTCTTCCATTCCTATCACTGGTTATATTCACTTTGCTGCTAAGTGATACTTACCAATACAGCAAAATCCTTGATACAATTCTCTAGATAAAGTTAAATTAAGATTGAAAGGAAGGTTAGAGCAAGAGACTCCAGCACTTATTCAGTTTACATTATAAGATGCATCCTGCAGCCTTCTGTTGATTCCAGAAGCCAATTTGAATCCTGTCTGCATGGGTAGCTGCTGCTAATGGGCAAAACTGGCAATCATCTCTGTTTCTGTTCTGCTGCAGAAGTGTTGGCAGAGGTTCCCAGAGCAATCAATTTTAGAGATCTGCAAGAATTTGGAAAAATAATAGTTAAACAAGTTCATGAGCAAAATGCTGTTAACACTATTGTCCAAGCATGTATGTGTACCTATCAGAATGTCAGATTATGCTGTATAGGTCTTACGACGCACATCAGAAAAGTAAATTTCTGTCAAGATGCATCTTCTTGTGGTCTTTCTGTATTCAAGCGTTATGAGCTTGTGAATTATTACAAATGCTGACACTTGAGGACTGGCTAAGCTTGTGGGAGCTAGATGTACTTCTCTAGATGATTACCAACCATTCATCTGGCTAATGTGAGGCCGAATCTGGCCTGACTGCCTAGCTCGAGGGAATATAATTAACTCCGCAGTTAGGTTGCATTTGGAAAGTAGGATGAGCCCCAAGAGGGGCACACGCACGTGAGAGAGCTAATGCTGCCACCCAGCGTACAAAAATGGACTTGCAATAGAAATAAAAAACGCATACATACCAAAAACATCCTTCTGGGGATCCATTCGAAAGAAAAAAAAAAAAGTAGGAAGATGCATGAATATATATATTTAATGCCCCCTGCATCTTTGACCAGTTGGGAAACAATTAGTTATGTTCTCTCATTGAAATATCCTCACCAGTGAAGGGTGACCTCAGGAAACCATGTTTGAAAACAGCCACGTACATTTAAGTATTATTGATTGCACAAGTAATAGCACCAAAAGTGATTACACAGTGTGGTACTTACAAAGATAATTACACTTCAGAAAATCAAAATTAATTTGTACACTTCTGCTACAATTTTAAAGTTGTTGACATTTCATTGTAGTGCTCCTAATGAACTGAAAATTATAAATAATTGTTTCTACTT